>NC_053165.1:47110018-47120018 GCF_016835505.1 Polypterus senegalus
GACAACGACAACACTTTAGCTCGATGACGCGCAAGGTTAAGCATCTAAAAAAAAGCACATCACTAGCTAACTTTTATCACTGTTGCAAAGCATAAAATGAACTTAACTGCCAGTGTAACATTAAAATTTTGATTCTGCATATTACAGATCTTCCACATTTTCCAAAAAAGTCGCCGCAACAGACCATCTGTTTGGACATTTAACTGTGCTTCAGAGTGGTGGGATGTGATTGTTCCCGGCTTTACAAACACTCAGTGGCTGGAGAACTTTTGAAACTTCTGCGTGTCTGTACCTTTAAAGAAAAGAATAGCCAGTGACGCAGTAATGACGATTTTCTCCGGCCAATCAGTGACCAGCAGAGTTTACACGTCACATTTTGGTAACGGTTCGGCACGCTTGGAACCTCGGCTGAGGTGGTACTAAAAAAAGGACCAGGTACTGTTCCCAGTGGAAAGCCCCGCAAAAGTGAGCTGTACTGAACCGTGTCGTGCCGTACTATGCAGTGGAAAAGCGGCTTAAGTGCCCTGTCTGCCCATTTTGGACAGTTATAATGTGATTGTGGTTAGTAAAATATTGCATTTCACTGTGCTTCAAGATATACACACAAAGAATACTTTTTGACTGTATATATGGTATTATTATTATTTGCATCATTTTAATAATTTTTACACTTCTGACTTTGTACTTTTAGTGTTTTGCACATTTCACGGTAGAAGGATGAGAATTAATAAAAACATGCAACACTTTTTCTCAAGAACAAATGTCACACTAAGGAGGTAAATCACTGCAGAACTTATCCAATCTTATGTATCTGCTTAGTTAAATCCAAGTGGTGCCTTTTTTTTTTTGGCCAAGCAGTGTCACGTATTTACTTTTTTAGCTTTTCTCTCTCTATTGGCAAAAATGCCACCAAATCCAATAAAAAAAGAAAAAAAAAAAGCAGCATTTAATTCCTAATGGTAATACTTCTCATTATATAATCACAAATGTAGCCCAGCCAGCGTTGTATTGACAGATTGTGACTGCCATTTTGTTGTTGAACTATTCATAATTACAGCCATTGAATTTACATGAACATTCTGCAATCATTTGCTCAAATCAAGCCGCCGCCGCATCCTAGATGTGCTCATTGTGTGAGAGTTCCCTCGTTTTTAAAGCAGGATGTTGTGTTTTTTTTTCCCTATGGGTTTTATAAGCTGACCTCTGAAACCGGGGCAGCTTGGGAAAATGCAGGAACTGGCTTCTGAAGTTTTTGCCTTATTGTTATGGATATGCCTCCTAATTAGTAAGTGCAGTGTTGAAAATGCCCTGATTGCACGGAGGTGGCTTAACCCAGATAATTATGGCCTGAGCTGCCTTCGTTTCTGTAATTAGGATGTTGTTTGAGTGCTCAGCCAGCCACATTCCAATTTCATGGAGTTTGGGGGAAATTAAATGTCCCTGTGTCTGCCACCTTTAATAAACTGCAGTGCTGTTGTGGCATATAAGTTTTACTGAATCGAATGTCAATCTGTGTTCTATCTAAGTGTCGTTCTTGGTCAACCATCCTGTGATTTGAGATGTTTGAGAAGACAGACATTGAGATCACCTTGTCAGTCTGTAATCCCACAGACCGTAAAATGCACAAAGAAGTGCCCTTGTGGGCATGTATTCCTGTCTATTGCTATTGTATTTCAGTACATTTTATAGCTCATTTTGGATTTGTGATGTTAGTGTTTTATAAACTTTGGGCTTACAAAAAAAGTGTATATATTGCCTATAAAAGTGTGTATATTGCCTATAAAAAGCATTCAACCCCTTGGAAGCTTTCACATTTTATTGTTGTACAACTTTGAATCACAGTGGATTTAGTTTGATTTTTTTTGACACTGATCAACTGAAAAAGACTAAAAACAGATCTCTGCAAAGTGGTCTACACAAATTACACATATAAAACACAACTTAAATGATCGCAAAAGTATTCACCGCTTTAATGTGAAGCATCTTAATCATTGCTGAGGTAGCCAACTGGTGTCAGAAATCTAGTGCAATGGAGATCACCTGTCTGGGATTTCAATAGGTAGTGACCCTGTGAAGCTTCTGAGGCTCTTTTTCAGGTTGTGGCAGAATAAGATCCGAAGCTTCGATAATAGTGACATCTGAAGGTATATGGAAATCACAGCAGCCATGAGCTTGACACAGCCAGCGAAGGAAGCTCACATACAAGTTGACTGTGTAGTTTCTGTGAGACTGGTGCAGTAAAATCCTAAGAATGCTCTGTGTGTTCATTTTGATCTTATGATAATCATGCTGTCATTAATATGCTGCAATAAATGTAAGTTAAGTTAGCATGCATGACAATTTTCTACGATAACATGATGTTTTTAAATGTGTTGTCCTAAAGATTTTGTTTGTTGCCATAACAGCAACTGTTATAAATATTCTGTCTCCTGTGCTGAGTGCTGCTGGACACTTTACATCTGTTTACATCGCTCTTTTTGGTAGCTCACCATCCTTAGGCCAGGGTTATACTTCACGCGACGCAACGCATGCTCCTGCTACGCAAGCGTTTTACTGTTTATACTTGCGCGCGTACTTTACATAAATCTGGAGGAATCCACTAGGTGGCAGTATGAGATATCATCACAGTGAGAACAGGTTTGGCTTCGCTGTGTTGTGAGTTGCCTGGAACACCCATTCTATTCCGATGACACCTTACCGCAATATCTCTGAAAAGGATGTTTAATGATTAAATTCATCAATCCAGGCAAGTGTCCATTCCAACAAGCATTGGGCACGAGGCAGAAGCAATCCCTGGACGGGGCCTCGCCTCATCACAAGGTGAATACAAGCACACACATACAGTGGAGTCATTTTAGCAGCACAAAATCTGCATGTCTTTGGAAGGAAACCGGAGCACAGTGTGGAATCCAATCAGGGAATACCAGCGACGTGACTCCCTGCGAGACTGCAGTGCTGCCACTCTGCCACCGTGTCACCCCCCATGTGTGTAATTATTAACAGTATTCATTATTTAAATGAAATTAGCGATTTATCTGTAAGATGTAGCATCCATACTTTAATGCATTTCATCATGAAAGTAATATCAAGTATAAATCTAAAGATTCTAAATGTGCAGAGAGTTGGAATATCATACATTTAATGTGTTCTGTGCGGTGATCTGTTGCTGCTTGCCACAGAGATTAAAAACTGGGATGACATTTACAACGGTCTGCTTTAATGATGAAGTAAACTACGAGGTTAAAATGGACATTTCGAGTTTAAAGCCGAAATTTCCACTTTAATCACAAAATACAGTAATCCCTCGCTATATTGCACTTCGACTTTCGCGGTTTCACTCTATCACGGATTTTAAATGTAAGCACATCTAAATATATATCACAGATTTTTCGCTGGTTCGCCGCTTTCTGCGGACAATGGGTCTTTTAATTTAGGTTACATGCTTCCTCAGTTTGATTGCCCAATTGATTTCATACAAGGGATGCTATTGGCGGTTGGCTTAGAAGCTACCCAATCAGAGCACGTATTACATATTAACTAAAACTCCTCAATGATATACGATGTGCTTCCCGCGCGGTGCTTGATTGTTTGCTTTTCTCTGTCTCTCTCACTCTCTCTGCCTGACGGAGGTGGTGTGAGCAGAGGGGCTGTCTGCACAGAGGACACCTAGGTTCCTCTACAAAATGTTGCTTTATCGCGGTGCTTCTGTATACTTAAAAGTACGTATTGATTTTTTGATTGTTTGCTTTTCTTAGCGAGCGCTCTCTCTGACATTCTCTGCTCATGACGGCGCTCCTTTGAAGATGATATGTTTGCTTTCTTTTAATTGTGAGAAAGAACTGTCATCTCTGTCTTGTAATGGAGCACAGTTTAAACGTTTGACTAAAGGGTGTTATTTCATGTCTAGAGGGCTCTAATAATGTTAACAGGGTGGGAGAGTTTATAAGGGCTTAAAATATATAAAAATAACCATACAAACATATGGTTTCTACTTCGCGGATTTTCACCTATCGCGGGGGGTCTGGAACGCAACCCCCGCGATCGAGGAGGGATTACTGTACACGTTTTCACCAAGTCCTTAATATTTTGAGTTTAAAGCCGAAATTTCCACTTTAATCACAAAATACACGTTTTCACCAAGTCCTTAATTTTTTTGCTCAGTGGTCTTAAAATGTATCGTGTCATTACCATCAGGAATATGCGACACTTGAATATAAAAGAACCACAAATGCATCTGTATGTTGCCATTTTGCTTCACCACTTTGAACCATTCATCAAATATCGAAGCCCGCACACCAATCTCATAGGATCCGCAAAGCGGCTTTCTGTCACATGTAAATAGTAAACAGACTCTGACGTCACGTTCCGACTTTTAGCACACTGCGCTCCCCGACTTTTTGATGGTACTAAAACTCGCGCACGCGTCATGTGAATTTCTGAGGACCCGCTCAGAGAACGCGTCAAATGAACGCTGGGCAGCCATGATGCGGGCACGTACGCGTTCTGAGCAGGAAGTATAAACCAGCCCTTAGAAGTATTGCTCACTGTTGCCATAGTAGTTTTAACTTCTATGCAACTTTGGCAGGCTTGCCGTTTATCTCTGCTTCCCTGAAGCCGGCTAGAAGCTGCAGATTTGTGTGACAGAGTGACAGCCGATAGTGTTGCTGACTCTTCCCCAGACTGATGTAGCTTGAAATCGCCATTATGATAGTGATGTAAACAACAAAAATCCATTGGCACACAGAACCAGCAACACTGATGTGACTCCACAATACATTATAAGACATCACTGATTCATAATTATGTGGGTGAGTGGAATTTTGCTGTGAGGCAATATAAAACACTCATGTTTTTCAATTGGTGTCTGGAGAATAAAAGTATTAAGAGGCAAAGAGAATCATAAAAGTTTTTAGGGAATCTGATCGAGGAGCTGGACACATGCAGTATAAGAGGGTGTAAAGAATGTGCCTACAGTAAGCTAGATTATTAATGACACATTATAAGCTCCAGTATCCAAAAATAGCATACAAAGGTATTTACTTTATTGTCGTAAAAGACATTCTACACTTGTGGACTCCACGTTTACTTCAATATTTTCTCTGATAGTTTCACATATCTATTTATAGCATGAGGGTTAGCACAAAACTTTGAGGCTCACATACCGCTCTAGGTGCTTCAGTGACGGTCAAAGCTTTAGACATCATTAGTCACATGGTAAAGAACCTTTCATACATTGCTTTGACACAGAGTGTAGTATGAAGCGGCCACCTTGTGGTGAGTCAGTATGGTGACCTAACCTACACAATGAAGTCGATAGAAAACTCCAAGCACCAGCACAGGGGATGGAAAAGCACAAGTCAGGGGCTGGAGACAAGTAAATATCCAAGTCACGGAATATCCCTTGGAGTCCATCCATCCATCCACCCATTTTCCAACCCGTTGAATCCGAACACAGGGTCATGGGGGTCTGCTGGAGCCAACACAGGGTGCAAGGCAGGAACCAATCCCGGCCAGGGTGCCAACCCACCACAGCCCTTGGAGTCCTGTTAAACAAATTATGAAGAAATGGAAAGATAATAGCAGAGCAGAGCTAATACCAGGCCATCCACAAAAAGTGAGTTATCATGCAAGAAGAAGACTAATGAGGAAGGCCACCAAGAGACCAATGAGAACTTTAAAGACTCAAAATATTTCAGATGTATACCACTAAGAAGAGCTCCTAGGTGTGTCTGTTTAAGGTTTTTAGTAGAGAAAAGTCAAGCAAAATGACACATTTTATTGGCCAATAAAAGGTGTCATTTTGCTTGACTTTTCTCTACATTCATAATGGCTAACACGGTACAACACCCTAGTACTACAGGTTAGTAGAAATAGACAACACCAACAGTCTCAACTTAGTTTATTGAAAGTGAAATTTGACTGTTGTTGCTTGGTCTCATTTTGTCTCATTTTCTGAAACCACTTTTCTTATGTGGCTCGCAGTGGCAGCAGGTCAAACAGGTCAGCCCAGAGTTCCCTGTCCTCAGCTATTACTGGGGAATTCCTAGGTGTTCCCAAGCCAGCTAAGAGATATCCCTCCTGTATGTCCTGGGTCTGCTGAGGGTCTCCAGCCAGTAGGACATGCCCTGAGCATCTCTACTGGCAGCTGTCCTTAAGGACATTCCAAAACCACTACAAGAAGGTGCAGCATCTCTACTCTCAGGGTCTTAACGAATCGCTGTGCTTCTCACCATATCAGTGAGTGTCAGCCCAGCATCCCTGAGGGGAAAAAAAAAACTAATTTCTGCCGCTGATACTCATGATCTCATTGTTTCAGTCATTATGTGCAACTTAATGAACAGAGAGATAGATCTACTGGTAAACTGAGAGTTTTGTCTTTTGGACTTAACTCCTGGTTCACCACCATGAACTAGTACAGCTCCTGCAGAACAGCTGCTGCCTCTCTAATCCACTAGTCGATCTTTTTCCAACTGTTCTGAACAAAATCCCGAGATATTTGAACTCCTACACTAAGTGAGGATGTTCTCAACCCCAATCACCTGAAGAAAGCAAGCCACTCTTTTCCAAGAGACAGCCATGGCCTCATACTTGGAGGGGCTGAACCTAATCTCAGCCAATTCAAACTCGACACTGAATTGCTCTACTGCATGCCGAAAGTCACGGTCAGATGAAGCAGAGAGGACAACATCACCTGAATAAAGCAACCTCAATTAGACACCCTCACCATCCTCAGCTGCACTTTGATATTCTGTCCATGAAAACCACAAACAGGAGTGGTGACGAGACATAGCCTTGATGGAGATCGACATCCACAGTTAATGAATTTGACCTAACAAGTATTCAGACAGAGCTTACATTGCATTCATATAGGTAATGAATGGCATGCAAGAACGGCCCTGTTATCCCATATTCTTGCAGCACCTCTCACAATGCCTGCAGAGTGACAAACATATACTTTTTCCCAATCTACAGAATAAATGTAGACTAGGTGTTCATAATCCCATCTACCATCCTGCAACTGTTCCAGGGAGAAGAGCTGGTCTACTGTTCCATGGCCAGGACGAAATTCACATTGTTCCTCCTGTGTCTTGGGCTCAACCATTGGGCAGTCTCTTTCCACCAGCATGTCTGCCACCTTACCTGGAAGGCTGAGGAGTCTGCTCTATAGGTGGACCACACCTTCTGGTTACCTTTCTTGTTTCTTGTGTTCCATTGATATTTGTTTTATCAACTGTAATAAATACAGAAAAAAATGGATGGATGAGGATGTTTCAGAGTACTACGTTCTGTTGCCTTACATCTTCAGGGCCTGGGTTCAATTCCCTGGCTCTCTTTGGAGTTAGAATTTTCTCCCTATTGTCCACTTGGGGTTTCTCCAGCATGACCCTAAATATGTTGTGCTGCATTAACTGCTGAGTGTATATTGGCCTGATATATGTTAATGTAGGTGTGTGCAGATTTGTGGAATCTTATCCAGGATTTGTTACTTGCTGTCTTATGACTGATCTTGTCAGAGCAAGTTCAAGTTTCAGAAGAAACAAATTTGAAAAATAAGCAGGTTCATCAGTTGTTCTACTAAGAGTAAGAGTGAAGAGATTAAAAATGAATCCCTCACCTATGGGAGATGAGTTTTGCAGGCAGCATGGCCTCCATGGTAATCCTTAACAAGTAAATGAGTCTGCCTGTGCTGCAATCATGGGTGTGTGCTTGACTGTGAGATGTTCATGCAGGCAGTGCCTTGTGATGATTTGTTGTCAAGAATTTCCCCTTGGGATTAATAAAGTATCATCTATCCATCCATCCATCCATCCATCCACCCTCAGCTTTGCTTCTTCCAATGCCAAATGGCCTCCTTGAAGATTTCTGCTTTGCCAGACCCCACGCTTCATTAATAATAAGTAATAATTTTTACATTTACTGTATATAGCTCTTTTCTCACTACTCAAAGTGCTCTCCACGCAGGGAGGACCTGGGACTTGAACCCATTATCTCCTTACTGAGAGGCAGCAGCACTACAACTGCGCGACCTACGTGGAGTCTTCCTTAATGGTGTGCTGCTCCCCCTCCATTTCCCCTTTCCTTTTCTTTGCTCTCAAGGACTATCATTTCAGCTTTTAATCGAATGAGACTCTGCCAGACCTAAGACGTTTCCTCGTGCTCAGTTTGTTTTTGTTTGACTTTATGATCCAATTAAAATAAATCCTAAGCCTTCCTGGCTAGCATCAGCAGGGCTTGCATGTCCCTCACAGAATGCGATTCTAGACCATCTTTGATAGGGGGGGCCCACCGCTCACTCGGTAATTATACATTGTTCATCCACTGCCAGGCTTTTGCTTTTCATTTTACATAATTATACATAATTTAGCATAATTAAGAAATGCTTTAATGAAATGTAGAACAGCTTTTTTTTTTTTTTTTTAACCATCTCTCAGTATTGAGAGTGAATATTATATAGGGCATGGCTGTATGCAATAAAGCACAGAGTGATGGAACTTAAGCTAAAATACCAGAGGGTAATATAATGCGGTATAATAATGCAGTAGGCATGTCTGTGCACTGTTTAGCAGAGTCAAGGAGTAAGAGTCTGTCTTTGCAGCTGCTACCTGAATGGACAGGTTATCCCATCTGCCCTCCTGGCACACTTTGCCATTTCAATGTGTTACTGCGTTCTTATTAATTTTGAGGTACATCCTTGATGGGCTTATCCTACCGAAACCCCAAGATACAAACTCAATTTGGAAGCCAGCTGTCACTTATAGCCTTCATTTACACAATCTTAGAAAGTAGGAGGCAGTCAGAGGCGTGTTCCTGTGAAGCCAGGAAAACTAATGTGATGCACCCAACGACTCACTCCAGCTAGTCCACAGCTTGCCCCCAACAGCATCAAACAGGTTTGATTTTGTCTTTAGATGTAGGGGCAGACAACCAATGAATACTCCATCCGGAAGTGCAATGCATATAATGCCATGACGAGAAATAAGGAACTCGGGTGTTTAGAACCTGACAAACAGGAGAGAAGCGCTTCTGTCTGATGTCTCATGTTTTTTGTACCACAACAGAATTGAAAAAAGAAGGAAAAAAAAAAGAGGGCAGAGATTGCAGCTGAACTCGTCAAACCTGTTAACCTTTTTTGTACAACACCAGCTCCATTATGCAGCACGCCATTGGCTGTAGCAAAAATGGGACAAGCATTGACTGTACTGGAAGGTTGACTCACAGTCGTTAAATTTGATATGCCTAGTAATTTTCAGTTATGTAATGGTCTGTGAACAAGATCAGCAACCATATTCAGCAAGTATGACACATGACTAGAAATTGTGTAATGTGACATTGGCTTTAGGCAGTCAAGCAAAAGCAACAACATTTTATTTCAGTATATCCCTAAATCACACAAGGAATGCCTCAATGGGCTATAACCGGCTTTGTTTTTTGACAGCCCCCAATTTTGACTACCTAAGAAGACAAGTTAAAACTCCCAAAAAAAAGCCTTGTAGAGAAAAAAAATGGAAAACACCTTGGGAAAGACAATTCAGAGAGAGAACCCCTTCCAGGTAGGTTGGGCAAGCAATGAGTGTCAACAAATGGGGTAAATATAACACACAAAACAGAACACAAGTAATCCTCCTCACAGAACTCGATGACCAATCTATCATTGCCACCTCAGAAAAACAATACAATAGTAGAAACCGATGCAGAGCACCATGACAACTCTCCGAAGAAGAAGAACTCCATCAGTGCAAATGATTAATCTGGTTTCTGACTGCAGGGGTGTCTAATGTTTGCAGTGCGCCACCTCCATTTGAACCTCCCTAGATATGATGTGGTCAGAGCTGCTGCAAAGAAGTTCCGGATTACTGTTTTAATCAGTTTAACTTTCCTAACAATAAAACCTGTCACGTACCACATTTGGCGCTTGAAAAACTATCTGTAGTGATTTTAGTATGTTTGAACTGTGGGGATGATGTATATTAAGGGTACTCTATCAGGAGAATTCTACAGA
>NC_053165.1:47125018-47262518 GCF_016835505.1 Polypterus senegalus
TTTACAAGATGTCAAAGAAAAGGTCTCAAGACAACTTAGAAATAGAAAAAAGAATGAAAAAATCCATCCATCCATCCATTTTCCAACCCGCTGAATCCAAATACAGGGTCACGGGGGTCTGCTGGAGCCAATCCCAGCCAACACAGGGCACAAGGCAGGAACCAATCCTGGGCAGGGTGCCAACCCACCGCAGGACACACACAAACACACCCACACACCAAGCACACACTAGGGCCAATTTAGAATCGCCAATCCACCTAACCTGCATGTCTTTGGATGGTGGGAGGAAACCGGAGCGCCCGGAGGAAACCCACGCAGACACGGGAGAACATGCAAACTCCACGCAGGGAGGACCCGGGAAGCGAACCCGGGTCTCCTAACTGCGAGGCAGCAGCGCTACCACTGCGCCACCGTGCCGCCCTAGAATGAAAAAATACCAAAAATAATAGATAATAAATAACAGATATAGTAGTGATAGAAAAAGTAGAATCCATATATAAAGGTTCATTTTTAAGTCTCTAATAAGATAAGTGCTATGGTATGGTAAGATGGGCAGTGAAAAAAAAAAAACTCCAGGGGTACGATGCTGGAGAGAAAAACAATTTGTAAGGGTTACAAGATGAAAAGACCACCCAGCCCCTACTGGGTGTTCTGCGTAACTTAATGTTACTTCAGTAATTCATTATTGTTTTTTTAAGCTTTGTCCTAGGTAATTTGAGGCAGTGGGTCTCATCGATATTTAGAGTATCTGTTTATGGTCCAACATTACAGGCGGCTGCACGTTACTTTGATCAGGTGGTGGTGGCGGCGAAAAACGCCATCAAAGAAAAAGTAGAAGAGAAAGCAGAGAAAAGAAGTGATTAATAATGGTTGCAAATCAATGAGGAATATGATATTTCAAAGTATATATAATCTTATTAGAAGTTGAGCTAAAATGCAGATAAGAAAAGGCCAAATTAAAAATGAAGATGATGATCCATGATATTAGCCTGGCATATCTCTACCCATAAAGCATTCCAGATTTTTGGTGCATGACAGCAAAAAGCTGCTTCACATTTTCTTTTATACTTAGCTCTTGGAATAATAAGCAGACCACTATTAGAAGAACATTGCTTTAGGGAGCCAGAGACATGTTTAGAAAAACTGCTTTGTTAATCAAAAAACAGAACAGTGGGAGAGACAAAACTTTAAACTCTCTCAAACTACTTTGTGAAACGCTGTGACTGTAAGATTTAGTAATGGAGGCAGCAAGCTAACAATTCAACGTTACGAAATGACTGAAGTACAAAAGCTGCTCTTCAAAATACAGAAACGCGCGTCTGGAGTAGCAGAATACCAAAATTAGTGTTAGGTAAAACAAACATTTGTTCTTTTATAATTGAATATCGGTCTTTGCCTTCAAATTAGACCTTTTTCAAATAAATCTGTATTATATTAGTGAAGTTCTATCTGACAGCATTAGTTGGTAGCTACAAAAAAAAAAAAAGATGACAGTTTATAATACAATATGGGAAGGGTGGGATACTGGCCACAAATGACTTGTATGAGAAGTGTAAAACAGTCAATTGGTAGTAAAAGTCTGTCTATCCTGGTTTAATATGCCACACCAAAGACAATACAGATCATTTCAGAAAAAATCAATACAGGATGATGGACAAGCCAGATCTTTGAAAGTTATGACTGAGGGACCCGAGAAGTTAAGTGAAAATTTCCCGAAGAATTATGTTGCTGCGTTTTGAGCAGCAAGGTGCTCAGCACCAGGAGATGTTACTCGTCTTACGAGGGCTTCTAAAGGTGGCATTGCTTTCAACTTTCTGCCTGTGTCATACAAGCTGAATTGTAGTATAAAGTCGTGTTACATTTGTCTGAAACTTGGATGGTGCACATTACGCATT
Source organism: Polypterus senegalus (assembly GCF_016835505.1). Taxonomy (NCBI): domain Eukaryota; kingdom Metazoa; phylum Chordata; class Cladistia; order Polypteriformes; family Polypteridae; genus Polypterus; species Polypterus senegalus. The sequence goes on from NC_053165.1 coordinate 47,126,914, forward strand.
CCAGTCTAACCTATATACAGTGTATGAAGATGTGTCCCATCCCACCCATCAATCACTGCTAGGCCTTGTTCTGTCTTCCTGTCAGTAAGAGTACATGTCCTCCAGAGAGCAGCTGTCTTCTCCCATTCTGTTATTGCTGTTCTGCCTCATCAAAGGCTCAAAATTAAATGAGATTGCGGTCTAGTTTTTTGGGAGGGATTTTTTCCCTCAGGGTTTTCTCTGCTTTTAAAACAAAATAAAAACTTTGCTTCACTGTATTGAAACATTATAGATACTGAGCAAGATTTAAAAAAAAAAAAAAATGGAAATTAAAAGACAAAGGTTAGCCATGCAGATGAGCATGAAAGGAAACAACATTGTGAGAAATTGGACTGATGCAAGTAATTAATTATAAAATCTTGTTCAAAGTGAAGGAGTAAGAAACTGTTATATCAACAATTGATACTGAGCAGGGGGTTCTTTAGTTTTAGTTCTTTTTAGTTTTTATTTGCAAGCAACTTGTTAAATAGAAGCCATTTATTCCAGCTAATGCTCCATATGTTTTTCATCTTAATTTTCATTTAGTCGTTCCTCAAGATTAGGAATCCTTAATTGCTTCTTTAACATTTAAACAGCTGCATTCACAATTTTCAAATGCTGCTGTTTTTTTTAAACTAGCGGCCAATTAAGAAAGAGATGCAAATAGGAAGGCAATCAACAGCTCAGTAAGTAGCTTGGTCCTTTTTTTACATCTCTTTGTGTTCACAATTCATTAACACAATACAATTAATAGTAAATGAGAAGGACTGAAATGGACTAAGCTGCTGTGGTCCTCAAAATGTTGGGATTAGTCTTGACAAAAGCAAAATCAAACAATTTTGGAAGTCTCTGACAGGGCATAATAGGAGCACTAACGGGCTGTGGCAATAAGTTACCGGTTTAGTTAACAGTAGTAATTGGTTACTAATTAAGAAATTGGTTGGAACACAAATCTGAAAAAATGTCATCCCTGTGGACCCCCTGATTGGGGCCCATGGTCTAAAGCAGGGGTGTCGAACTCCAAGCCTGGTGGGCCGCAGTGGCTGCAGGTTTTCATTCTAACCCTTTTCCTAAACAATGACCAGTTTTCACTGCTAATTGATTTCTTTTCCCTTCATTTTAATAGCCCTGTTTTGAAGGATTCGGTCCTCTGAATTGATTTGATTATTCTTTAAATGGCAGCCAAACAGAAATGAGATGTGAAATGAGCCAACAGATGACCAGCTAAATTGGGGCTTCAAACTCCAACCAATTTCACTCCAACCAATCTATTAACGAGAAACTGGTTCTTGCTGTTAATTAAACCCGTTATTTAATTCCACGGCTAGTTGCTGCTCTCATTCTGCCACAGCAGACATTTCCCAAACTGTTGATTTTCTGTTTTTTTTTTTTATGAACACTGTCAAAATCCTTTGGTGACCTGAGAGTTCAACCTTACCGAGACCGTCACCTTTCCTTATCTTCAGATATTGTGTGATGGGCACAGGTGAGCTGCTCATGTGGCGGCTTGTTTCGTGTCTCATCATTGTTTGGCTGCTAATTAAGGACAAAGGGACAACTAAGGGGTCTGAATCAAGTTAATTAAGACTAAAGCAAAAGAAGTTAATTGGCAGAAAAATCTGGTCACTAATTAAGAAGATGGCTAGAGTCAAAACCTGTAGCCACTGTGGCCCTCCAGGACTGGAGTTTGATACCCGTGGTCTAAAGCAGTGTTTCCCAACCTCGGTCCTGGAGGCCCCCCTGTGGCTGCAGGTTTTTGTTCCATCCAGATTCCTAATCAGTGACAACACCTGATAGCACTGATCTCATTTAATTAGCTGGTATTATTTTTCTTTTATTCTACATTCAGAAAAGCACAGCTGCATGATTTTTTACATTTATAAGACATTTAGAACTATTTCTGCTTTTGCTATAGATTTAAATGCTTAACTCTCTTTTGTTGATTTCATTATATTTTGCCCTTTCTCTGTGCAGTTTTTACCCTTCGTTGTATCTTATTAATGCCAATTAAAATGAGCAGAGCAGACACGCTGGGAAACAACAGTGAATAATCAAAGGCTGCAAGTACTTTAGCATCAGACCCACTAATTAGTAAATAATGGATTAATTAAACAATTAGAACACCAAGAAAAGTAGAATGAAAATCAAGATGAAAATATTGTTAAAAAGAAAAAAAAAGATTATTCTCATATAACTGCTTGGTATATTTTAATATATATATTTTTTTACCAAACTTAGTTTTCTAATTTCTATATTGCTCCCTAAACACAGAACTTGGGAAATAACAGTTCACTTAATTAGCCCAGGAATCAAATTAAAAACAGAAGCTGGTTGAAACAAAAACCTGAAGCCACAGTGTGCCCCCAGGACCGAGGTTGGGAAACACTGGTCTAAAGTATGCCCTTTCCATAAATATAAATTTGGCAAATGGAATCTAGGTACCATATAGGTTAGAACCAGTGGTGTTTCTGCATTAAGTACCAGTAGGGCACAGCCCTATCAGGGCAAAATAATTAACAAGCTTCCCTCAGTAATGTTACTTGCTATTAAAATATTTCCAACAACTCTCAACTGTGTCTTCTTAAGCATTTTTTCCACTTTTCCCTCATGTTCTCAATGTAATTTCTCAGAAAGTATTGCTTTTTGTAGTAATTCAAATTGTCTTTGTGCTGGCTTCTGCAAGCCCTTTTCTGACTTCAAATAGTTAGTTCTTTTGGCCCTGCAGTGTCCTAGGTTTCGGCCTGGTTGTCTATATGCAAGTGTAATCAGAACTTTCCAGGTTAGTGAACAAGCATTATAATAAAACATTCCATTACAAAAAAATCATATTTTTATATTTCTGTTTCAAACTTTTTCCAGTCAAGGTTATGCAGCACAACTCAGTAAAGAGGTACAAAAAGATCAATTCTAAAAGATCATCAATCATAAGACATTAAGCTGATCAGAATGGGGCTGAACAACTTCTTGATCTTCATTCTCTGCCAAGGACCACCTAATGGTGTTAAATTTGAGCAATCCACTAGTGCAGAGGTAGGCAAAGTCGATCCTGGAGAGCCACAGTGGCTGCAGGTTTTTGTTCCAACCCAGTTTTTTAATGAGAAGTCAATTATTGCTGATGAAGCACTTGCTGCTCAAGTGACATTTTCTGCTTCATTATAGTGGTTAAGGTTCCCCACCCTTAATTGCTTATTTCAGTCTTAAACAGCTGCATTCACTGTTTTAATGGCTTCTTATTAGCAATAAGATGCAAATGGCAATGGATCATTTATGGTTTGAAGCCTAAAACAGATTAATCTAAAACATTTTACTCTTAAGTGTTTGATTAAACCAAATAGTGCATGATGAATCCACACAGGTGTATATGGAAATAAGTTAGATGGAGAACTGCTGGCTCCATTGTCATTTGTATCTCATTGCTAATAAAAAGTCATTAAAACTACTGAATGCAGCTGTTTAATACTAAAATAAGCAATTAAGGGTGGGGAACCTTAACATGCAAAACCACTAAAATGAAGCAGAAAAATGTCACTTGAGCAATAAGTGCTTAAATAGCAACAATTGACTTCTCATTAAGAAACTGGGTTGGGACAAAAACCTGCAGCCACTGTGGCTCTCCAGGATCGCCTTTGCCTACCTCTGCACTAGTGAGGTCTTACATATGTGATCAACCCACTTTGTGGAAAAGAAGCAAATAACATGATGTTTTTGTTTCAAAGGAGTATTGTCCCCTGGTGTGGAAAGAAGAGGTCTTGAGAACACAATTCTTTCAATTGTTTGCCAGCCTTGCACTGTCCCGCAGATACTTGGCAGCCACAATGGTTAGTGCTACTACCAGACTTGTGCTTGTGCCGTGCAGGGTGTACAGTCCGCATGTTCCTTCTGTGTTATTGTGGCTTGTCCTTTTTTCGCCATAAAATCATATTATTTTAAACTTGAGGTGTTGCTGTTTCACTTTCGGCAATTCATGGCCGATATATATCTCCCTGGGTGGAGGGTGATTGTGAGGCTGCCAGTTTTGTTAGCATTTAAATCTTTTCCTCTGTATTTTGTCAGATGATGATATTGTCAGAGGTTATCACAATGATCTAATGCCAGTCAAGACAGACCAGGCCTCAGCATTTCATTATCTCTTTGATGATTTTTCTGACAAGAATTTGCATGTCTGGGTAGTCAATAGTAAAAGAGGGATAGACAATAGATAAGTGCAAGTAAATGTTGGAAAAATCTGCTCACATAAAGGAAGTTTTGCTATAGCCTCATCCCGATTTCATGCCAATTTGCCACTGATTAGTACTGTTGCTTTTTTAGACTGCTTACCCTCTTGTGGTGTTTTAAATGTTCTTCCCATGTTGGTTTAACTGTTAGTTCAGCCAAACTAGGCTGTCATTTTATGAGGTTGTGTAGTTGCCTGTGCAAATATGTTTGTCCTTCAATGAACTAAACATCCTGTCCACAATCAGCTCCTTCCTTATGCGCTATGTCACCAGAAATTGCTCTGCCACCAAATAACTCTATAACATATGTGAGGTTTTCCCTTGAAAAAATAAATCGTGTCAAATATAAAGGTTTGGGGACCGTCCCCGTATATTGCCCTCAGACAATATATAAGAAAAAAGAGATCAAAAGTCTTTGATTGCAAAGGTGCATTTGACAATTTACTGAGATGAAAATGGTGGTTTTATACAGTAAGGATTATGGGAAATAGGAAATGGTTGGCATGAAGTGACGTCAGACAGGAACCGGAACCAAGGTCATTAGGATGAGCCAGAAGTGATGTCATTGGTGATGGACGGAAGTGATGTTGCATCAGCCATTTTGTATACCCGGAAGTGGAGGTAATTTAAATTCCTTCTGGCTTTCTGTGAAGAGAAGAGATTCAGGTAAGTACCACGTGACCACTCCATATCTCTCGATAGTTCACTCACCTTTAGGCTCTTTGACCGCCTCCTAATCGCACGTGTGTGATAATAAGTAGACTTGATAAATTAATGGATGAGGAAATATTTTCTCACCTACAATACAAAAAAGAAAAACAAACAAATACCATTATCATGAGGGTGGCATAATTTTTAATGGTGTTGTCTTACCCTGCCAGAGTCCTGTTTTGATATCTCGGCCTGGGTGCTTACACGTTCCTTTAATGTCTATATGGGATTTTTTTTTTTGGGTAACCAGTTTTCCTCCCACATTCCCAGGACAAGCATTTTGGGTTAACTGGCGAAGTTTGATTGTGAGGGTGTGTGAATACCCTGTGATGGACTGGTATGCTGTTCAGGGCTGCTTGCTGCTTTGCCCCTGATGTAGTCAGGGTAGACTCCAGCTGCCTAGGACAATGAACTGGATTTATCAAATCTAGTAAAGGATGGATGGAATGGTGTGATGGAACACAGAGAAAAACATTGTGCTTCTGTACTGATGAAAAGGTCACAACTATCAGAAAGAGCTGAGGTCCGTCTAGGGTCTTGACCAAAAGTGCCAAGCAATGCATCACAATACAGACTGGTTCATCTGCTGATGGTGGCAATACATGCCTTCAGGGAAGGTGGTGAGAAAAATATATTTAGTTACTAATACACACTCAAAATTATAGTTTTACATATTACAAAATATATCTGTGAATAAAACATTTTTACTTATACAGATATGCCAAACTTTATTACAGTCAGATTCAGAAAAACAGATGAGCAATCAAACACTCCACCCATCTTCCAAAAAAACAGCTAGGTCAAAGCTCCCTTTGTCAGTACTGACATAATATTTGGTTAATAAATAAACATCTGGGCTGCTCCCTGCCAGTTGCTCAGTGCTCTAGGGCTAGGCTACATCCCATTTCCCAGGTGACCATGGATTGGATTAAGCAGGTTTATGACTGTTATGTTATGGTGCTCGGCAAGTCAGGGAACCAAGACAGTATCACAGCATTATCTCCCTCAACCATAATATGGGGTATTTGTGCAACAGTTTCTTTTTAAATTCATATTCCACATACTTTTCTGTATAATTTAACTTCTTACTAGCCTTTTTACTTCAAACAAAGAGAGCTCCCCCAGTTCAATGGCCAGTATTACCAGTTTCTCCAGGCTTAAGATGTATTATTATTTACTTCCTAATCTCTGCAGTTAGAACACAACAGTATAGTCAACATCTGCAGCTTACGAAAGCTCTTGGGTTAAAAATAAGTATACAGCTTATACTGAGACTGGAAAGTGTTTAGTTATCAGAGCTTCTTGTGACATTTAGACATTCTATTGGGGAAAAAAAATTCCACCAGTCTCAAGGTCTGTTCTCTGCAGAGCTATTTCCTAAAACCTGTCAAGCACACTCGGCCTCCTGAAAACTAGTACGACACATCTCCCATACCACCTTGCAGTGGCATTTCTGAGCTAAAAATAGTTTGAATAATATTGGAGCCACTGCTTTTTTAAGCCTTTTAAAAAATAAAAAAGCGAGACAGCCAGAAAAGGGGTGTCCTTTTCACATACCATACAAAGGCGCTCAGATGGCAGGGGGCACCAACCATATATAAACTTAAGTTTCAAATGTCTTACTTTAGGCTTAAAATGCATGCTTAAACAGAGGGTGGTGTTCATGGCTTCATGCCTGAGTCATAACTGACCTGACATTATGAACTCGCAGCCTGTGTCAAATAGTGTTGGAATGAACGAAACACACAGCCTCCATTATGTACTGCTGAAAAATCTCTACAGATGCACTGTTTATGTCTAGCGGGTCTGTGTCAAGCCTTCCCTTTTAAATGGGCTTGGCACGTGAGGCAGGAATAGACAAGAATTCCCCCAACTTACTGAACATAGCAGGGTGGCTGGTCACGGTGAGCTGGTGGGTGTAGTTTTGAGGGGGCCGTGATTTTTAAAGATGTAACTCATCTCAGCATTGATTTCTGTAAGAAAGATGTGAAAAGTTACAGCATGAAAATAAACCTCAAGTCTTAATTTTATCTGTAGCCCATCCATTTTGCATGTTAAATGATTACGGCATTGCCCCAATCATGATGTGGAACAAAAACTGACATGAAGCCAAGCTCTAGAATAAATTTGCACAAAATTTTCCATTTTGTGCAGAGTGACCAAGTAAAATTTCCTGCACCCATGGAAGTCGTACATTAAAATGTTTCAATTAATTCAAGGTTTAGGTATGTCAGTGGCATATATCAGAAGTGTTCAGTACATCTGAAAGAAGTAAATAAAGTATTCAGCACATTTCTTGCTATTTCAGGGTAGGAAATAATATCTAAAATGATACAATATACTGTATTTCACTAATGTTGAAGGAGTGCATTTAAATGAATGTAGCATCTATCAATGTTTAGATTATAATACTCTTTACTTTGCTTTAAGTTATGCCTAATTTCAGAGCAAATTCACGATTTCTTAAAGAAAATGTACTGGACCGATATTTCACTATAATACCCTATATGGCCAAAGGTATGTGGGTACACCTCTAAATTATTGATTTCTGCTGTTAAGTTGTTAACATGTGCATCACGTCAGCACATAGCCATGCAATGTCAAACGACAATGGAATGGGTCATACTGAAGAACTCAGTAACTTTAAACGTGGCCCTTTCATAAAGCGTCCACTTTTGCCATAAGTTAGTACTGTATATGAAATTTCTGCTCTGCTAGATCTGCTTTGGTCAACTGCAGGTGCTATTATTGTGAAGTGGAAGCATCTAGGAGTAACAACAGCTCAGCCATGAAGTGGTAGACAATGCAAAATCACAGAGAACACAGCACATAAAAATCACCTATCCTCTGTTGCGTCACTCACTGCAGAGTTCCAAGTTGGCTTGAGAAGCAACATCAGCACAAAAACTATGCATTGGGAGCTTATTGAAATGGGTTTCCATGGCCAAGCAGCCGCACAGAAGCCTAAAATGCACAATGTGGAGTGTCGGCTGGAGCAGTGTAAAGTAAGCCACCATTGGACTTTGGAGCAGTCGTAATGAGTTCTTTTGTAGTGATGAATCACATTTCACTATCTGGCAGTCTGATGGATGAATCAGGGCTTGGTGGATGCCAGGAGAACGCTAGTTAGTAAGCAACGGTTTAAATAATAAATTGCAAGTTGATCAGATGTAACCTGAGTTAAATGTTTCCCAAATATAAAAAAGACCAGAAATGAAGTAGTATAATTAACAGGCGTGTTCTAATAAAAGAAAACAATATACTTGTTTTTTACTTTTTAACTGCACATTTAAAAAATTAAGCATGTAGTAATTCAGCACAATGTACGAAATGAAGATTATCTTGTGTGCAACTATGTAAACGTAAAAGATTATGAGGTTAATATTAAAATGAAGTGCATAGTCCTTGTACACATTCACCACCTGTAATTGTCTTCATGGTGTAGCCCAGGGATACTCAACTCTGGTCCTGGAGGGCCACAGTGGGTGCAGGTTTTCATTCCAGCCAGTTTTGTAATCAGAAGCCACGTCTTGCAGATAATGAAACGCGTGTTTAATTATATGGCTTGTTGGTGCTTTCATGTTTCCAAGACAAATCTTTTGTCATTTTGTTGATTTTTTTCATTTTTTGCAAACATTATCCATATGCTTTGTGGTCTGGAACAGATGAGTACCTCTTGTTCCATCCCTTCTATCTCAGTTATTTCAAAACATTATATTAACACAGATACTTCATGATGCAGATAGACATGCTTAAATGGAAGCACGGAGAGCTGGTGGTTCCTTTGTCATTTGCACCTCATTATTAACTTGTGGCTGGTTAAGAACAAAAGGAAACATAACCTAAATGCTACTGTTTGAAACATGCAATTAAGTTCGGAATCGTATCAAACGAGTTAACTAAGCCAAAAAAACAACTGCCTTAGTATTAAATGAATGTGTTCTAATCAAAAAAACTGGTTAAAGTAAAAACCTGCAGCCAGTACGGACCGCCAAGATCGGAGCTGAAGACCCCCGTGTTGCCTTAATGCTGTTATGACAAGGGGAGATTAGATTTACATACCCTAGGTAAACGAAGGCGTTTTACTGACATTTTCTTCTTTCTCGCTTAAGGTACGATACTACCGCAACTTAGTTAAATCAAAGCAAGAAGCGGCGCAGCATTTTATAATTGGATGAAATCCCTGTCAATCACAAAAGCCACCAGTTGATTATTGGTGCGATCTCGAAACAACTCCTAATTTAAAAATTCGTCTTGTAAATGCATTAATACGATAAAAATGATAAACAAATTAACTCTCACAACCAGATTTTGGAATGTTACCAAAAAGGAAAATTCCAGCATCCGTGTGTAGGTCATTAAATCCATAAGACGGTGACTTTACAGCGTGGTAATTGGGACAGCGCCTATAGGACCTGTCAGTTAAAAAGAAGTTTGTGTGTGCGTCTTAAGCCAAGAGGAGCAGCCATTTACTGTGCATTGCAACGCTGGATACTAAACGGTAATGTTGGTTTCTGACAATTATCAGTGATGCAAAAATGAATAGTTTACGATCTGCGCACCTTGATTATTTTAAACGAACCACAGTGGCGAGGAACATCTTTGTTTGCAGCGTCCTCTTCTGATAACGTGAAGGCCCTCAGTAAACCCACGTGCGGCTGAAGGGCCACCTTCCACTCGGCTGTGGCTGCAAGCGGGACCCGAGAATAACGGGGAACTGCCCGAGGAGGGTGTAGTCTTTGTATGGTGTGACGTTTGCGGTGCGAACACGCCGACAACACTCGCTTGTTCGCTGGCGAACGGGAGAACCGCGGCAGGTGTTTAAATGGGTGTTACACATCAAGTTTTACTGACGTTTTTCTCTGCCGCAGATATGTTTTACTAACGTTTTTGAAAACTGAGAGAGAATAAAAATTCAGTCAGTTTGCTGGACAAGTCGAATCGAAAACGGCAGTGGCGTAGAGTTTTAACGTTGTGTATCGTGTTTACTTTCCTACGAGTTCAGGGTTAAACGAAGTCCATCTACAACCATGAAGTTCTGCGCAGAAATATAATGTGACTTAACAAGATAACTAACGCGCAAACATTTTGAAAAACAAAATGACAGTAGCATAACACGAGCGTCATAGTTTCAATGCAAATATGACACATGCCACTAGAATGTAATGCAATTCTTTGGGTCTCGGGAATATTGCGACATTTTGAAACCCACGTTCAGGGTCGTGGTGAGCCAGGGCCAAACCCAGCAGAACTGGGAGCAGGACAGGAACAGCCCCGTACAGGACACAAGTCCATCGCAGCACGCACCAAAAGTCACACAGGGGCCGCATTTGAACTGCCAGCTATCGTAAGGGGATTTGGGAGCGAAACTCCGTACCAGAGTTTGTTGAACTGTTGTCAGATCAGCTTAATTTAGCCCAGGGTTCAGAAAGCCTTCAGCTAATCTCGACTGCACAGGGAATTAGGAAGGGAACTGTCCCTAGACAAGGTGGCAGACCATAACAGGCTACCCAATACCAGACAAGTTTAGAGGTCCCAGTTAACTTGGCATGGTTCTTTTTGTAATGTAGGAGTAAAGCCTTGATATAAGGAGAATAAGCAACCTCCATTCAGACAGTGATGGGGCAAGTATTCAAACCCAGGAGACAGCACCACCATGCTGCCTACATGCTACATATCAAGGCATAGGCAAACAAGAAGAAAAATAAATGTGTGAGGTGTATATTGGGACCTTGAAGTATACCAAAAAGTGTTTATATAGTTTTATAATAAATAATACAATTAACATGTGGGAAAACTATGCAGTATACTTCTGCACTTAGTTTACAAGTACAGGTTTTGCTCAAAAAGTTGGTGTATAGGTGTGAATTAGAGTTGCAAGCCAGTTGCATCTAGAATCTGCAAACATGACAGCACCCAAGTAGTGAGATTATGCCTTCTAAAAACTGTTTCATGTCAATGACAACAAAAAAAATGTTCTGAAGCTTTTTGAGTTATGTTTAAATGAAGTGAATCCAGAACACTTCAAATGAGTAAGGTGATTTAACTTTTCCTTTACATTTAAAAATACTTTTAATTATCATTTATTTACTAACTAGCAAAATACCCGCGCTTCGCAGCAGAGAAGTAGTGTGTTAAAGAAGTTATAAAAAAGAAAAGGAAACATTTTAAAAATAACGTAACATGATTGTCAGTGTAATTGTTTTGTCACTGTTATGAGTGTTGCTGTCATCAAGGATTTGATTATCATTATTTTTTTCAATCAGGTTCGTATTTGGAGGATGTGTTGTATTCAAGTTACATTCTGTGTTTGTCACCCGTTGTAAAGATAACAGGTTTCATTCATCGAAGTGATCACTACCCAAATTGGTACTCGTGAATCTAAGATGTTTAACAGGCATTCCCGGTGTTAAGTTGTGGATTTGCCTGCGAATATCAGCTCGTCTTCCTCTTCATCTGAGACATCACACACTGCATGCACGGGTTTACCTTTCCCAGTCCTGCAAAGTCAGTTGACGTGAGCCATTAGGAGTACATGCATCGAAGCTTCTCAGCTGTGCTTGTGCTATCTCGTGCGATCTCGCGATGTCCACGGCTTTATTTAATGTTAGCTCGGACCCGGCACTTAAAAGTTTCTCTCGCACTTTCCCTGAGTTTGTGCCAAACACTAGTCTGTCCCTGACCATCTCATCTTCGTTTACATAAGCACAGTCCTTCACCAGCAATTTTAACTCCATTACAAAGTGATGAAAAGTCTCATTTATACTGTGCGTCCTCTCATTAAACTTGTATCTCGCAAATATCGTATTCGTCTTAGGCATGACAAACACCAGCGGCAGCCTGTCTATGAACTTAATTTAAACTTAAGGTTTACACCGTGCTTTGTTTCTGCAGTAGCTGCACTTATGAATATGCTTGTATGCGTCACTCGCGTCATATTCTTTTGCTGTCTTCTCAATTGTGTAATGCGTTTTTTGAACAGGTTTCATTCATTGAAGTGATCACTACCCAAATCGGTACTTGTGAATCTAACATGTTTAACAGGCATTCCCGGTATTAAGTTGTGGATTTGCCTGCGAATATTTAGTGGCAGCGTGTCTATGAACATAATTTAAACTTAAGCTTTATACCTTGCTTTCCTATTGATATGTCTACAAAGGCTTGTTCAGCGTCAGAGGGTTGTTCCTTTCCTAGTACATCAATAAGCAGCTCGTCTTCCTCTTTACCTGAGACATCACACACTGCATGCACGGGTTTACCTTTCCCAGTCCTGCAAAGTCAGTTCACGTGAGCCGATCGAAGGTTCTCAGCTGTGCTTGTGCGATCTTGCGATTTCCACGGCTTTATTTAAGTTAGCTAAGACCCGGCACTTAAAAGTTTCTCTCACACTTTCGCTGAGTTTGTGCCAAACACTAGTCTATCCCTGACCATCTCATCTTCCTTTGCATAAGCGTGTCTATTGGATAGCTGCTGACCGCCGGCCTTATATGGGCAGACACTCAGTTACGTGGGAGGCGTGACGATGAGGGACGCAACTCCGCCTCACACGGCGACCGAGCTGCAGGCTATGGCCGTATATATGTACGTAAGTAGGTTCCAGTTATGACCGTTACGTGTAGAATTTCGAAATGAAACCTGCCTAACTTTTGTAAGTAAGCTGTAAGGAATGAGCCTGCCAAATTTCAGCCTTCTGCCTACACGGGAAGTTGGAGAATTAGTGATGAGTCAGTCAGTCAGTGAGGGCTTTGCCTTTTACAAGTATAGATTAGCAGAATAAACCCAAGTATTGGCTAAGCAAAAAAAAAAAAAAGTTATTTGTCAAGTATTTTTTTTCAGTATCTAAAGATATTTTGAGTAGAATCCTAGGTCCCAAGTCCTGGTCTCCTCATTGTGAAGCAGGAGTGCTACCATTGTGCTGCTGTGTCATTTCTTTAAATGTCATGTACTTAGAAATACAAGTTTTTAAGTTGACAAAATTACACACCCAATAGTTTTATCTAATTATTTGTTAATATTTTCAAGTTAAATTGTGACATCAACATAAAAATATAAGCCAAATCCAGTATACCAGGGGTGCCCAACACAGATACTGGAGGGCCAAAGTGGCTGCTGGTTTTTCATTCTAACCATTTTCTTAATTAGTGACCAGTTTTTGCTGCTAATGACTTCATTTAATTGGTTTGCTATTTAAGACTCTCAAACCCTTTAAATCGGGGTTGAGCATCATTGGTTCTGCAGTGGCTGCAGGTTTTTGTTCCAACCCAATTGCTTCATGAGAAGTACTTTATTACTGATGAAGCATTTATTGCTCAAGTGACATTTTTCTGCTTCATTTCAGTTGTCTTGCTAAGTTTGTGAACTCTTATTTGCTTATTTTAGCCATAAATAGCAGCATTCAATGTTCTGAATTGGTCCTTATTAACAATAAGATGTAAATGACAAAGGAACCGCAGTTCTCCATTTTGCTTGTTTACATTTATGCCTTTGTGTAGTCATCCTGCACTGCATCTGATTTAATAAAGTACTTGGAAGGAAAATGAAGAGAAAGTGAAAAACCAAAGGTTACTCATCCGTTTTAGGCCTCAAGTCTTTTGGGCAATATCATTAGAAAGAAAAAAAAAAAATCTGTGACTTAAGAATAACCCGGCATTGCAGGGTTAAAACACTAGCAAGTCGTGATACTAAATAAGAACGGTTATTGGCAAGGATTGCTTTCTAATTAAGCAGCTGGGTTGCAAACAAAAACCTACAGCTACTGCGGCCTTACTGTCACTGTCTGATCATAAAATATATTTGTAAATAAAGTAATACTCACTCTAAGGGAATGTTTCTGCATTACAGGCAGTGGGTAGGTAAGGTGACATGACCTTGTGCAGACATGTCAAGTGGGTGAGAACTTAGACACACTGTTTCAAATGAAGGTGGAGAGAAAGTATGTCAATCAACCAAGTTACCACAATGTAATTTTTTTTAATCATTGAATTAATCAAGTGGAGTTCAAACTACTTACAATAGTAAGTTGAAGTTACTAGTGTTGTATAAGCATAAATTATGTTTGTGATTCAGAAAGTTTAAGTTCCCTGATTTATTTTTTAGTGTGTAAAATGTAGTAAAAACACATAAAATTAAAATTGCATACAAATACTGCAGGACTGGTTACACTTACACTGTACTTTGGTAGAAATTCAGTTTTAATTGCATATGTTTTAGCATCAAAATCACAAAACCTAAAATTTGCTTTAATAATTGTCAATCATTGCATGCTGAAAGTAATATGAAAAGTTTTAGGTTAAAGTTATGAGTGACAATAGAAGTGCTTATACTTGCATTTCTGCCCCTTGTCATCATCTGAGACAAGTGGGGAAAGATTATTGTTGGTGACCTCAATTACACACATCAAAGAAGTGATCACAATGTGATGTTAAGATCATGTCAGAGTACATTACGATTTGATGGCTGCCTCCTTGTCGGCGGTGGTAATGATGGTCAGAACCAGTAGTTGCTTGTATTTTTTTGGTCCTCCTCTTTCTTGTGTGCATGTCATCATGGGGTGATTGTTAGGGACTTGTAAAGGATTTGTCCAGCATATTAGCAGTGACATACTCTCAGATGGCTGTTTTAGGATGAAATCAACCAATAGATACACAATTCATTAAAGGTGGCTTTTAAAGTTGTGAGTTGCATTTAATAGTTGAATTGCAAAGTTCTGTTTCTTAAATTATTGTAGTATTGGGAATGGTAGGGGGGAGAGTATCTGATAAACTGAATCTGTTGATAACCCTGTTTATATTACATTATTTTCTGATGTGAAGTATATTTAGTTTTGGTTTAAGAAATATTCAGGTTTATTGTCGTGTAGTGAAAGTGCAAATGCAGTGAAATTCGTGCATGCTGGACCTAGTTTACCATAACTCTTTTTGTAGTTTCTTCCTTTGGAGTCATACCTCAACTTTTTAAAGTTCTCCTGTAACGCAGAAATATTCTGAAGAACTGATGCTAGTGATAAAGAACCAGTACACGTTAGCCCTACCTGTGTGTGTTTGTCACAAGTGACATGCTTTTAAGAAATTGTTGTAACAGAATAAATGCAGTTCTATAATGATAAGTGTGTTCCTTCTGGCATTGGGAGACGCCAACATTTACCCATTTGGTTTTCCTGAATGCAGGAGTCAGAAAATGGGGAGATCTAAATTAATTATATGAAAATGTTTCACCACATCTATAAAGACCTGCACCCATTATGGTTCATTAAAGCTAAATGTGCCCTGCTGTGGTGACGATCACATTCAGAAGTGTTTGATCTGCTCTTGTGTTGATTTTGGCAAGCTATCTTTGCATAACATCTTCGGATTTTGGGGATATAGCACCTCCACAATCAACAATAAATCAGTAATCACAATACAATAATAATATGCCTCCTCTCCTCCCAGCAGCTCTGTCACACTCCCTCCCTACTCCGGCTCTCTCCGATGGGTCTTCACCAGTCCTTTTAAATAGTTCTTGACCCGGAAGTGCTTCTTTCCATGTGATTCAATAGCACTTCGGGGTCAGATGAAGACTTATATTTTTCTTCAGCCCGGTTGTACTTCTGTTTTTCTGTCCCCGTGATTTGGGAGTACGTCCGGGCTACAGGGAAAATAAAAATCCCGGCGTCTCCCTGCAGCGTCACACGATGGCACCCACAGCACCCAGCAGGGCTGTGAAGCCGAACTCCATCTCCCATGGTGCCCTGTGGGAATCTGCGGCACCTCCATACTGCAGGGAAGATGCTATCTAGCGTCTTGGATGTGTCGACCGTCCATTACATAGTCATTTAAATTCGAGGGGAGAATCCTAGTTATTGTTAAAAAAAAAAGCATTATTATAAAATGTACAGCAATTTTATTTTAGTAATCTTCAGAATACTCTGACTGAGATGCTATATTCATATATTTAAGTGCAAAGGCGTCTATGGAATAAACATCAGGAAAAAACCATTCAGAGAAGTAGTGCATCCAAAACTGGATTTTGCACAAAGACAAGTGCACTTAAGCGTATTGTGTTTTTCACAAAAAACAGTTAATGTGTTTACATGCACACATAACACTGAATTAAGGTAAATAACCCAGTTAAGGCAGAAATTGGTTTTTAAAAAATCTGATTTTACATGGACAACTAATTTTCTAGAGCAGTGGTTCCCAAACTGTGGCTGCAGGTTTTTATCCCAGCAAAATTCACAATTAGTTTTAATAATTGATCTCATTTCTTTAGATGGTCTTTTTTTCCGTTCTTTTATTCTGCCTTTAGAAAAGCACAGCAGTATGATTTTTACATTTACATTTCTAAGACATTTAGAAATATTTCTACTTTTGCTTTAAACCCTTACCTCTCTTTTGTTGTTTTCCCATTTTCTTGTTATTTTATTGTGCAGTTTGCACCCTTCATTGTATCCTAATAATGATAATTAAAACAAACAAACCTGACAGCCAGGTAAACAACACTGAATGATGAAAGGCTGCAATAACTTTAGCTTTAGACCCACTAATTAGTAGATAATTAAACAATCAAAACACCTAGAAAAGCAGAGTGAAAATCAGGCTGAAAATTGTTAAAAAAAGAAAAGAAAACTATCCCCTTATAAGTTCTTAGTACTTTTTAATAACAATTTACCAAACTTAGTTTTGTTATTTCTCCATTGACTCCAAAACACAGAAACTGGGAAATGACAGCTCACTGAATTGGGCTTGGAGTCCAATTAATAACAGAAGTTGGTTGGAACAAAAATCCTGCAGCCACAGTGGGTCCCCAGGACTGAGTTTGGGAAGCACTGTTCTAGAGTTCTCCTTTGTCAGTATGCTCCAACGTCATGAAACTGTGAAAAAAAAAAGAGTTAAAAGTCATAATTGGCCACCTTGAATGTCAAACTTTGCATGACACCTGTGGTCATTTTCTTGTGTTTTATAAATGTGTTTAGTCAAAGTGACTCTTTATTTATAGGTTTCTGTTACGAGATTAAAAATAATAATAACTCATTACATTTATATAGTGCTTTTTTCTCTCGCAATCCAAAGCACGTCGGGCAGCTCACTCTTTTCTGCTTGGTTGTGTGACTGAGCCCTGCAAAGGAGTAATAATTCTGTGAGTATGTTTTTCTTCAGTAAGACTAAGTATTGCATTAGGAGAAGGAATAATGCAGTCACCCAAACATTTGCCTCTGAAGATTTAGTTTGTGGACACTAGTACTCGTGGCTGCTATAACGCGTGCGTGTGAAGCAAAGACATTTGCAGGCTGACAGAGTGCAGCAGACAAATACAGACTACAAAAATCCTTCTCAGCAAGCCAGTTAAGGGTGTACATGGTCAAATAATCAGGTGATTTGTGGAGAAATCTACCTCTGTTTATCAGGCCATTAACCTGATATCTCTAACCAGAATAAGGGTTTACATGGCATTTTAGAAATCGGGTTTCTGTGATTAACCGGGTTATTGAAGTGCTTGTGAACACACTAAAGGAGGTTGCAGATCCCCCGGATTTGCAAGACCTTGCTCTCTGTGACTGTTCCCTAAGTTAAAATGGAGACTGAAGAGAAAAAGATTTGCTATTGTGCTAGAAATCCAGGAAGAAACGCAGGGGGCTACAGGCATGGTAATCAAAGATGTGTACAGGACGTTTTCAGGAATGGAAAAAATGCTGGGAGAAGTGTATGGCATCTCAAGGAGAATATTGTGAAGGTCACTGAAAAGAAACTTGCTGCAAGTTTTATAACAAAGTGTTTTGTTTTTTTTTTTTTTTTTAAATTCTGGGAATTTTTGTGTCCCCCCCTCCATATGTTTTGGTATTTTTACTATTTTTAATTTATATTGTAGAACTTTTTATTATAGCATTCACTCTGAAATGTACACTGTAATGCTGAATCATTGATGGTTCTGAAGAAAAGCCCATTATGTTTTGTATTTTACAGCAAGTTAAGCCTCTTCAGTTCTGGTATGGAATTTATAAAAAGAAATTGATCTTTGCCCAAATGTATTTTAGGTAATCCAGTGATGTTTTTGCCTCAGTATTAAGTCAAACTGCAAGCTTGTTTATGGCAAAGGTGCACCACCTAGTGATCATCTTGTACATCTTGTACAGTTTCATATCATTAACATGAGTATGAAGAAATAGGTCATGTTGATAAATCAGTTGATTCTGTGTTAGCATGTGGATGATGAATCAGGCCAAGCACAGAACATTAAAGGGTATAGATATTAGTCAACTTTTTTAATCTCTCAAAGTATACAATATACTTTTGCACGTGTTGGAGTCATAAGTCTAACTCATTTTTTCGTATAGTTTCAGCATGATGTCTTAATCACAATAATAGGAATACTTGAGATCCAATAATGGGAAAAGGAGACTGTACAAACAGCAACCTCTTTTCACATTTCGTCTCATTTATTTGCACTTCCTACCAATCCAGCATTTTAGAATGGTTAGAGGAAGCCATCTTGAATGATTGTAAGAAAAGTGAAATACTATATGTAATGCTGTTGCATTTATTTGTTTAATAAACAGTTTGCGTGGATATTTCAGCTGAATATCACTTTTAACCTTCTGTCCATAACCCCCTCTCTCTTTTTCTAGGTTTGATTCTGGAGCAGTGTGTAATCAGTGTTTGCTCTGGATTTGTGAGGGCCCCATACCTCTCTTACAACTGCATTAGAGACAAATGGTAAGAAAGAGTTCTTCTTTATGCTTTGCTTATTTATTTTATGAATAAGATGAATTAATTATAACCAATTTGTAATTCCCTGCTACATAGTGTTTCAAACTTTTCTATGGCTTTAGCATCCTGAGTTTCATGTCCTTTTTTGTCTTTACTTTGCTTTAAAAAAAAAAAAAAGTCACAAAAGTTGAATTTCAGGACTTTGAAATAAAAATATTACAGAAAAGCAAATTTTGATGTAGGATTTGTTATGCAGTAGAGTCTGGAGAACTAGTCAAGAGACTGAATGTGTTTGCAAGGCACTGTATGTATTGTATGAAGATGTTCTTTACTTTGTTGCCTTTGGTTTGCTCTCAGGAACTCCTTATCCTACACTCTTTCCGTTAATATTTTCTTTTTTCCTTTATTTTTGTACTTTTTGTACTAACTTTGGTTGAGTTAGTCAATATGTTCTTCACTTTGAATCCACAAGTTGTTGGGGATCCAGACTGAAAATAAACTTGTCTCGGCCACCACAAAAAATAAAAATATTTTTTTTTTTATTATAAAAAATGAAGAGTTTGAGAAACCATGGCAGATCCTTAGTGTCACAGACCCCTAAGAACTCTTCCTATTGCAGTTGCATTAATAAGGGCTAAAGTAGGATGCTGTAAATCTCCCAAGTCAAAAAACTGCTCCTTCTTTTGCTGAAGAATGGGGTGCCGAACTAAATTTTACTGAAGGGCAAAAGTAACATTTTATAACCCCAACTCAGACTGGAATATATCAATAAATATCTACTGCCACACACTATATATATATATATAAACTGCTCAAAAAAATTAAAGGAACACTTTGAAAACACATCAGATCTCAATGGGAAAAAGAAATCCTCCTGGATATCTATACTGATATAGACTGGGTAATGTGTTAGGAACGAAAGGATGCCACATCATTTGATGGAAATGAAAATGATCAACCTACAGAGCTCTGAATTCAAAGACACCCCAAAAATCAGAGTGAAAAAATTATGTGGCAGGCTAGTCCATTTTGCCAAAATTTAATTGCAGCAACTCAAAATTGTATGCAGCACTTTGTATGGCCCCTGTGTTCTTGTATACATGCCTGACAACATCGGTGCATGCTTCTAATGAGATGACAGATGGTGTTGTGGGGGATCTCCTCCCAGATCTGGACCAGGGCATCACTGAGCTCCTGGACAGTCTGAGGTGCAACCTGGTGGCATTGGATGGACCAAAACATAATGTCCCAGAGGTGTTCTATTGGATTTAGGTCAGGAAAGTGTGGTGGCCAGTCAATGGTATCAATTCCTTCATCCTCCAGGAACTGCCTGCATACTCTCACCACATGAGGCCAGGAATTGTTGTGCACCAGGAGCCACTGTACCAGCATAGGGTCTGACAATGGGTCCAAGGATTTCATCCTGATACCTAATGGCAGCCAAGGTGCCTTTGTCAAGCCTGTAGCGGTCTGTGTGACCCTCCATGGATATGCCTCCCCAGACAATCATTAACCCACCACCAAACTGCTCATGCTGAATGATGTTACAGGCAGCATAATGTTCTCCATGGCTTCTCCAGACCCTTTCACTTCTGTCACGTGCTCAGGGTGAACCTGCTCTCATCTGTAAAAAGCACAGGGCACCAGTGGTGCATCTGCCAATTCTGGTATTCTATGGCGAATGCCAATCGAGCTGCATGCTGCTGGGCAGTGAGCTCAGGGCCCATTAGAGGACATGGGGCCCTTGGGTCACCCTCATGAAGTCTTTCTGGTTGTTTGGTCAGAGACATTCACACCAGTGGCCTGCTGGAGGTCATTTTGTAGGGCTCTGGCAGTGCTCATCCTGTTCCTCCTTGCCCAAAGGAGCAGATACTGGTCCTGCTGATGGGTTATGGACCTTCTATGGCCCTCTCCAGCTCTCCTAGAGTAACTGCTTGTCTCCTAGAATCTCCTCCATGCCCTTGAGACTGTGCAGGAGACACAGCAAACCTTCTGGCAATGACACGTATTGATGTGCCATCCTGGAGAAGTTGGACTACCTGTGCAACCTCTGTAGGGTCCAGGTATCGCCTCATGCTACCAGTAGTGACACTGACTGTAGCCAAATGCAAAACTAGTGAAGAAACAGTCAGAAAAGATGAGGAGGGAAAAATGTCAGTGGCCTCCACCTGTTAAACCATTCCTGTTTTGGGGGTCATCTCATTGTTGCCCCTCTAGTGCATCTGTTGTTAATTTCATTAACACCACAGCAGCTGAAACTGATTAACAACCCCATCTGCTACTTAACTGACCAGATTAATATCCCATAAGTTTCATTGACTTTATACTATACTCTGATTAAAAGTGTTCCTTTAATTCTTTTGAGCAGTATATATATATATATATATATATATATATATATATATATATATATATATATATCTATATATCTGTGTGTGTGTGTGTGTATATATATATATATATATATATATATATATCTCTAGATATATATATATATCTAGATATAATCTATATATATCTAGATATAATCTATATATCTAATGGATATATATATCCATTGTGACAGATAGGGGGCGTTGTCGTCAAGTTAAAATAATATGAACCACAAAAAGGTTTGGGTCAGCCACTCGTATATTATAGAAAATAATTGTATTGAAGTGTACCGGTTGAAGTCCAGAACAGAAGTGATTAGATTATAAAAAGATGGTGACTTTAAAGGAGAGCGGAGGAAGTGATGTTATCAGTAGAGCCAGAACTGGAAGTAGTGTCATTTGGCCCGGGGCCAGGCAGAATTTCCCGTAAGAGGTCTGCAGAGAAGTAAGAGAAAGAGTTAGCTCACTCCATTGCTCCCTGGTCTGACATGGAATTGCTCTCATTCAAGCCGTTTAGCTGCCTGCCATGCGCATGCGTGTGACACCATACATAGTTTTCTTTTCTCCACCAAAACATGACATTACAAAGATTCAAATTGAATGGGATCCAACAGTAATCAACATACAAAATAAATGCATTTTTTACTAAAATACTATTAATACTTAATTCTGGAAAACTGGAACAACACCTTTCCAAAATAACGTGTGATTAAATTGATGACAGGATACTTGACCAGTGAATGAGGATGAAAGGCAGATCTTCACTTCAAACACACAGCATTGTGGCAATGTGCCATTGCTGTTTGTTATGTCTTTTCACTACAAAAATGCAAGATTACATTTTTTTCTCTACCACCCTTACAAACTACATGGGGTATATAACATATTAAAAAAACAATTTGGAGGGGTGTTCCTTTAATTTTTTCACGTAACAAGACTCTTTTTTTGTGTACGTGTACATTTCTATTAACATTCTCATGGCTGTGAGGACATACAGTAGAGTAATACATTATTTAGGGTCTATTTCTTTTCTAAAAACATAGGATTTGTGGAATGTGGATTTATTTGAATGCAGGAAATTAATATTTTTTTAACCTGGTACAAATTATGAAGATAATTCCTAGTAAAGAGATTGATTATTTAGAATTCTCATAGGGAAGTGTCAAATTAATAGATTTTCTATCATTTTTAAATAATTTTCAGAATGTCTAAGCAAATGGTTCTTATCTAAGATTTTGTATTTACTGTGTGTACATTCACATTCCTGATTCCCATTCACAGTTATTGTGGCAAAAGTTTTGAAACGTTGTTAAGAGTTTTCATAGGCACAGCATTAAAAATATTATGCTTTATTTATGTTTGCCCATAACATGCTAATTAAGATTTGCCCCTCAATATATCTGAGCCAAAATATCCCAGAATGCATTGGTACGTGTGCTGTATTAAATTAGGTTTTGTTACATGAGTATGGAGTTCCCCACAGGAAAAAAGTGCAAAAGAATTATATATAATTTTAATATTTAAAAATGTCATTAATATGAAACATTCTTCTTTTCTTTATGTGCATTTACCAGATGGCATGTAGATAAATGTGCAAAGAAACTCAGATCTAAAGTGCTTTTACAAAGCTTTAATTATCCCTTTCTTTGTAGAGGCTGTAATATTCTTTTATTTGGCTTTTATATTTCCAGATTTGTAACAGCTGTGCACGATACTGTTGTGTTCATTTGCCTTTAAACCTGATCAGATTACGTGCTTTGCTACAGTTATTGCTTGTTTTTTTTTCCCTCTTCCCAGTCTGCTTTTGGAAAAGACTTGGCTTTTGGAGAAGAATTATGTGTTAGTTTACCCCTAGCATCCCTGGCACACCCACATTGGTCATATTTGATACTGCATGAAAGTAAAATTTGTGTTTGTTTTTGTGTGGCTTGTTCAAATACACACAGTACAACACTGTATAAACAAATTGTCACAGTCCCTGCCGATCAACCCGATTGACTAGCTAGTGTATATACTTGGATAATGCTTCAGAAACCCTAGATTGTTTTGCATTGAGATGATGAATGTGCAGTATGCTACTTGTTTTACTCTCACTGTTTTACATATGTTGTAATCAGAGTTCTGGTAGATATATTACTGGTTTATTTTGGGGGTGATTCTGAAAACATACCCATGATTTGTTTTGCTCAAACTAAAGAAGCCTTTTTTCCATCCATCCATTTTCTAACCCGCTGAATCCGAATACAGGGTCACGGGGGTCTGCTGGAGCCAATCCCAGCCAACACAGGGCACAAGGCAGGAACCAATCCTGGGCAGGGTGCCAACCCACCGCAGGACACACACAAACACACCCACACACCAAGCACACACTAGTGCCAATTTAGAATCGCCAATCCACCTAACCTGCATGTGTTTGGATTGTGGGAGGAAACCCACGCAGACACGGGGAGAACATGCAAACTCCACGCAGGGAGGACCTGGGAAGCGAACCCGGGTCTCCTAACTGCGAGGCAGCAGCGCTACCACTGCGCCACCGTGCCGCCCAAGAAGCCTTTTTTTGTGACTCGTTATTAAATCTAATGACTAAAAAAAATTAATGTGTTTGTAATAAATTGAAATTGATCTTTTGTAATTGTTTTAGGAGGGATTTTTTGTTGGCAAATTAATTTAGATTTGCCATTATGATATGCAAAGTAGAATAACTGAATATAGAGAATATTTTAATTTGATTTTGTAATTGAGTAGTTGAGCATCTATGTGTTTAGACATATTTACAGCATTTTAGTTTAAAACAGTTACACCACTTGTAAATTTACAGGTTACTGTGATTTTGTAATCCTATTTTAAGGTCCAAGGAAAACGTTAAGTATATGTGAGACAGTTAGAAAATAGAATGTTGTTTTTTGTTTTTTTTGTTTTTTTTTTATAATCGATCAAAACCAAATAACTCAGCTGTGAGTTTTTGTGTGTGACCATTAGACATAAACTAAACAAATCTGACTAACATTAAATTCCTGAGAAAACTAGATGTTTCGTTTTGTTCATCAGTTTCCCTTAATGAACAATGTTCATTCAGCAAATGGAGAGACAAATGTAAGAAAGTCTATGCTTTGATGATCTTGAAAAGTAATAATTTATGGAATTTTACTTTTTTGATATTTCTAGTGAGTTTATCCTTATAAACTAAAATTTAAAATTACTGTCTTTCTACAATAAAACATAATGGAAGATCAGAATGCTATTGTATGATTCTTTAAACAGCTATTGAAATTTACAGATGACAGGGGGTTTAATGCTGTATAGTTTGAAGGAACACTTTTAGAAGCTTTGGAAGGCTTAATAATGAAAGACTGGAGTTACCAAATGTTTGTCTCAGTAATTGTTCAGAGCAGCCACACCTTTACATCCTTTATAGATGTAAAATAGCAACGTATTATTTACTTTTAATTAGTCACTTTATAGGCCTTACGGAGGTTTGAATTAGCAACTAGTTTAGCTGACCAGACATCCCAGTTAACACATATATCCTCTGATGTAGTTGGACATGTAATCAGTGGTAACGTGGGGGTCACTGGGTGTTTTGGGTTTTTCAACATCAGACTTGAATAGAGTGCATCATACTTCAGCTTGGTGCTGGGCGATATGACGATATATATCGTGGGGACGATAGAAAAGGGTCTATCGTCCT
The DNA here is from genome assembly GCF_016835505.1 of Polypterus senegalus. NCBI lineage: Eukaryota > Metazoa > Chordata > Cladistia > Polypteriformes > Polypteridae > Polypterus > Polypterus senegalus. Next base: position 47,151,602 of record NC_053165.1, read on the forward strand.
ATTTCTCTTCTATCGTTTCTATCGTTTCTAACCTAATTTTATCAATTACTAAAGAAAATATTGCATTAAATAGCCTAAGACAAATGAATGATAATGTCTTGTCGCTATGCAATGCATACTCTACCCTTTATATAAGTGATAATCAAGAATAAAAATGAACTTTTTCGCAAAGAAACTCTATCTTGTGGTTTTGTGACAGTTCAGTTAAATGTCACTTCAAAATAAAGTTGCAAAAAAAAGTATGCAATGATATTTTTGTCAAACTTTTCAGAGAATAACTGGAAACGTACTTTATTGTGGGTGGCATATCGTGATATATATCGTTATTGTGATATAAAATAATCCGTATCGTGATATATGATTTTTCCATATCGCCCAGCACTACTTCAGCTTGTGGCCAAGTATCATGTATTTACGACAGTTTGTTTCTTTTGGTCCACAGCCATCTAGAGGCCCATACTGCTGCCTCTGTAATGTTCTTGATTGTTTTCCTAATGGGTGCTCCTGAGAAGTACATAAGAATTGGGGAGAGACTGACCTGCCAAACTTCAGCAGCCTACGTCAATAGGTGCATGCTGTGCATGCCATCTTTGTTTGCAAGATATATTGACCAATTCCTCATATTTGACCCTTCTCTCCTTGCTGGCCTCCTTCTTCAGTTCTTTTTTGATCATCTCATTTGCCTGAGGTAACACATGATGGCTTTACCAAGGGTTGTCATGACTGTAGTATCGGGGAGCATGAGTTCTCTCCCTAGATCAGCCTTCAAAATGCCAGTCTTTTGATGTTTGGAGAAGTACTCGGCAGACATTCTGGACTGCGTCTTCATCTCCACTCTGATAATAATAAGTTGCGTCACTGTCTGGGTGGAGATGGTTTCTTTAATTCATGAATCAAGTCCCATTCTTGAAAACATTTGTCACCCAGTTTTGTTTGTAAGCTGGAGACTGCACTGAACAATGTTCATTAATGAAAAATAAGCAAAAATGTATATTGCTTAATTACTCATTTTAAAGAAAAACATTTTAGGCATTATTGACAAAATGACAGAGAAACAGTATTACTGTACTTTAAATTGCTTGTTCAGCGCATAACCCCCTCATCAGCATGAACAAATGCTATCACGTGTCTTCACTGGCTGCTTCTACTGTCATTTTAAATAACCTAAATTAGCTCTCGGGTTGAAGTGATTAAACTATACCTCACTTGCACTAAACTGGGTAGTGCATTCGCTTTGCTCCATGCGAGCAGCCTTTAAGTCTTAAAAAAGCATTCTGCCTTTTTCTGTAATCAAATCCTGGCTGAGTGGCATGTGTTGTTTATTCTGGTCCTCGGTCCAAATCTTGCACAGTCTTACAATAATGTAATTGCTATGCTTTTTTTAGTGATTATTGTAGTACTAGGGTGTTGTACCGTGTTAGCTATTATCAATGTAGAGAAAAGCCAACCAAAATGACACCTTTTATTGGCTAACTAAAAAGATTACAATATGCAAGCTTTCAAGGCAACTCGGGCCCCTTCTTCAGGCAAGATGTACTTGCATCGTTCCTTTCACAAGATCTTTTATGCCATCTTTGTTCTTCTATATTGTTGGATTCACAGATTGTCTATAACCTCAATTCTTATTGGCTTGTGATGGCATTGCTGCACTTTCTGCAAACGTTGTGATGTGCATTTTTCTTTTAATGTCATTACTTTCCTTTTGCTGTCGCCACCACCATCTTCATTTCCACTGGATACATGATTCAGAGGCATACTAATTGCATGACAGTCGACCACTAACTAATGATTATGCAACATGTGTGAACAAAGGCACAGTACGCTTGAAAATAGTGACTAAGTATGTACTGTACCATACTATACTTCAGTGTCTGTGACAGTTGCTATTTGTTAACCTCCGTTGAAATTACGGTTATTATTTAAAAAAAAGAGATGTTGCTATTTAAAAATTAAATGATATTGAGTTTGAAAAGAAAATTATTGGGCTTTTTATGCACGTTTGCATGTGTGGACTACAATCACTTGAGGCTGCCATAACCCAAGGCCTTTTGTATTTGCATGGATAAAATTTCTCCCTCTAAATACTTGGACCATAGGTTCACTTACCAGCTAACCTTCCTTCCATGTGTAGTTTATTCTCCCAACGTGATTTTTCAAAAAAAAAAAATCTTCCCTTAAGCTATGTTCTCATGCACAATACATGCAGATCAGTCAGTTGATTACTACAAATTGCCCTAGCTGGAAGAAAACAGTGGTGAATTCTTTGGAATCACCTGGATTTATACATTAATTACTTATAAACTTGTGATTTGATCCTCAACTGAATGAGAGTAATAGACAAGCACAATCTACTTAAACTAGCAACTTACAGACAGTCGCACTACTTCTGGACAATACTGTAAATACATCATTTAAGTATTCACCGTTCAGGGTGGAAAGAAGTCTGTGATCCTCGAGGCTAATGATTTCCTCAAAAGCTAGTTGGAGTCGGGTGTTCCGCTTAATAAGGTGAGATTGGAGGTTCCCTGCCCTGTAGAAAGACTCTAAAAGATTGGTTACTAATAGTCTGCTCTTGCAAAGAAAAGGTCTTTTCACAGTCATGCTCCAATTTAAAAAAAAAAAAAAAAAAAAAGTCTGTATATATCAGAGAAACCTTAGTTGCAGAACAGTAGAGATACATAAAGCTAAGAAATGTTACAAAAGCATTTCTAAATGACCTTCTGTTCATTAATCTTTGTCTCCCTTAAAGAGGACATCCTACAAAGATCATGCATGGGAAATGTATGCAGTGTTGAAAGAGGTGAAAAAGAAACCATAAGGTAACGTCAAAATATCTTCAACCTACCAACATAGTTGTACAAATGTATAATATGCACATAGTTCTGATAGTGTCTGCTATCAGAAAAGCACTGAACAAGAACAGTGATTGTGGAAAAATACCACAGACTGTGACCTGGTAGAGAGAGACTGACAAAAGGGTTGGTGCCATCCTGAAAAGACATTAAGTGGTGAGAGAAAGAGAGAAATATGACCATGCACATGTGAAATGCACTCCTCTGCCATAATCCATTTACCTGGGTATGTGGCCACGAGAGAGTCTTGAGTGGGACCCTAGCTTGGATTGGCTGACCGAGCTAAGGAAAGTGAATGCCGATGCTGCTGCCTGTGACTCCAAGGGAGTGAAGTGAGGAAAAGCTTACGGCCTAAATGTGCATGCAGAGGACATGACAGAAATAAGATCACTGAAACCATATAGAATGAACCATTGAAGCTGAGAGCCATGACAGCCTTGTTTAACAGCGGCTGAGAAAGGAGTAGCCTTCACTAAACATGAGAGATCAAGGGAGCGACATTACATTTGACAGTGCATTAGGCTACCAGCATTAGTGATGATAAAATGTCTGCCAAATAATACCATTAAGAAAATTAAACGAAATAAAGATCTTTTAACATAATATTTTGTCTACCAGTATGACCACCAAAGTGCAGTTAGCCTGGTTGAGGCGCCAAGTTGAAACTCAAATGAAAATCATAAATTTACAATATTTGAAATCATATTGTGTGTAAGTAAGTAATCAACATGATTAATGATAATGTTGACAACTACTGCAAAATATTAAGATGTTCATGTTCCCTTTAAAGTGCTTCCCATTGGGCCATGTTAAAGGCCTCTAACCTTCCAGACTCGGGCGGAACTAAAAAGTCCTAAAAAGAACTACAGGGTCCGAGGGCCTGCCTCAACAACCCAGAAATGCGATAGCGGTACCAGTCACAAGGAGAATGTCACATACTGTAAAATGAAATATTTTTCTATTGCATTTTCTCAGTTGTATTGAACATAGACATCATAATCGATTTTTCCAATTTTCCATGCTAAGTTAAGATTTCTGTAAGCATTCTAACAGTATGTTAAATGATTGAGTCCCATGTACTACTTATTTTTAATACTATTGCACCATCTGCTGGGGATAGGTGAATAGGAGCTCTACCAGGCTTTAAAGCGCATCTATCACTGATGGATTGTGCATATTGTCTGAGTAAGATGATTTTTTTTCTGTCATTCACTTGTTGATTGAAAGTGGCAAACCTGTCGTCTATGTGTTTTGCGTAAATGTTAGAGTGTATATGAGATTTAAGTAAAAGGTTGTTTGACACATTTATTGGTGCATGCTAATTTTTACAAGCAGAAAATTAATGGAAAAAATTAATATCTCGGTTATTTATGGCTTTTGACAAAAATCCTGACTAGATCTTTCTACATACTAACCGTTACTTGATGATTTAAAGAAAATTTACTGGTAAGTGTTTCCACTTTATCCTGCAAAAATAGTATTTATAAATACTGGAAACACATATTGGAAATCAACATATCGGTTGATTTTAGTGAGACACATATGCTTAGATATGTGGGTTCTTGTTACTGTGGTTTGATAGGTGTGTTTACATTATTTATGAAGGCATTTATAATTGAAATACTCTGTGGTGTGTCACTGTGACTGTGTCTTATATGTTTTGTAGATTCCAGTCCAGTAATAGTAATTTTAAAAACTGAAAAATAAACGAGAAGCCAATGCCTGAATATCAAAACATAATAAAATGTAGAAAGTCTGCGCTCTATAAAGGAGATTTTGTTGTTGTTGTAGGCTCCAACAATGGAGGTATAGCGAGAGAGGTTCCCAGATTAGGACCTGAGTGCAGATAGTCAACGGGTGACACCTCAGCACTACTATATTGAACAGTGTTACTTTTTTATGGTGGCTGGAGTGCCAAATCTGCCACCAACCCCCAGGTTTTTTCTCTGCAGGTTGGAGGGCCTACATGCAGGGATGGATGCAAATTAACGTCATACCCAGGACAGAGCAATTGCAGGGTGAGGGTCTTGTTCAAGGGCCCAACGAAGTAGAGTCACTTTTGGCGTTTTGCGGGATTCGAACTGCCACCTTCTGATTGCCACTGCAGATCCGTAGCCTCAGAGCCACCATTCCGCCCCAATAGAAATTAAAAAAAATAATAATAATAATAAATAAATAAATCTTAAATAAAATATATGCCAGGATTTTAAGTAATATACGCTACACATAAATGTACCAATTGTAAAAAAAAAATGTATAATATGTACACAGTTTTGTACTTGTTTTGAGCAAACTACATGAAAGTTTTTATGAAGGTTAATGTATTGGAGTGATCATTTATTCTAAAAGGAAAATGACAAATTGAATTAACTTTTTCCACTTTCTCTTCATGTGAGAAAGTGTTTTATTTTGTTTAATTTTTAAGATGGTGTTGTCCATCAGTCTTTGGGCATGGTAAATTGCTTACTATAAATAAAATAATTGTTTTTTTATTTATTTGCACTTCTATAGAACAGGCAAATGAAGGTGTAAGAAATATTTTTTTTTACACATACAGTACTTCCTCAACATTAATTGAAATGTACAATTAATGTAACACTAGAGTTATTAGAGCTGGTCAAATGTCTGTTAAAAACCAATTTGCAGATCTTTTCCTAAAAAGGCTTGGCCAATTCCTTAAGGATCCCAGTCATCCTTTGCAGTATTAATTATTTTTTTCAGATATTTGTCCAGGGAAGAAATCCTGTAATGCAGAATAAAAGCAGTGATATATAAGAGATCATTTGCACTGGCAGTAACTAGGCTTTTTAATATTGTAGGGGCTTAAGCAATAACTGTAAAAGATTAACTGGACCTTACAAATTTTACATTGAGTCCATATATTGCTTTAGATAGTCATTTTATAGTCCATTGTACAGGGTACAGTGAAATTCTAACTCTCAGGTGTTAATTAACATGTAGTATACATTGTCACTCCATGGTGCCATGATAATGAGTATTACAACTCTACCTAATCCAGTAGAATTTCAAATGTCTGCTACCCATGCAAGTCATATGAAGCATATGTGCATCTATGGAGACCAATGCTGGACAATATAAAAGCATCCATTAAAAATTCTGACATTACTCATATTGCATAATCAATGTGTCAAAGTCATCCAGTTGCATGCTTACAACTAGCAAAACACATGTGTTATGTATTTATTTATTCTGTTAAAGTATTTTTAAATAAATACTTCCAGTAAATCAGAGCAGTCCATGCAAAGGAAGCATTTTCACAGGGAAATTGAAGACTCACCCATTCCTCATTTAATTGGTCACGAGGACTGTTTTCAATTCAGAGGCTTATCCCTGTGTGTATGCATTTCCTCTGTGTATACTGCTCTGATTATCTGAAAGTACTTATTCAACAATATTTTAGCACAACCTTTGCACATTGTGAGTACATGTATGGATTATATGACATGGGAGGTTTTTTCATTGATAGTTTTGATATTGTTGGTTGTGGCGTTGGTCCCCATAGATTTTTCCATCAAAAATGTTATCTCTGATATCCATGAAAACATGAGATTAAATATGGGATAAGTAACATAGAAAAAAAAATATTTTTGGGTGCACTATTTCTTAGTGTTTTTTTTTTCTTTACTCCATAAATGATTGCATGTTTCTGTTTCTTCCTAATTTTTTTTTTCTTCTTTTTATTATCTTGATATTTTTCCATATATTTGTAATGCACTTGGTTTTTATAAATGTATTTCTCATTGTAGGATAGTAAAGTTTACTTTGCTGACTTTGATAGGAATATTGATTCTAACTCCATGCTTTGTTTTGTTTTCTTCACCCCTTATTTCAGAATGTTCATTATGCCTCCCGGGATTATCATTGTCTCTGCTGCCCTATGTGTATTATCCAGAGCTGTAATGACTGAATATGAAAGTTTTACTAGAGAAGGAGTCACGTTTGAACACCTCGTTTTACACCCAGATCCACAAGTTGGAACGGTTTACATTGGAGCAAAAAATCACCTCTTTCAACTTACTGCCGATTTGCATTTAAGGATAGAGGAGAAGACGGGTCCAGTTCGGGATAATAAGGAATGCTTGCCTCCCATTACCGATTCAAACTGCCCTCACGCTCGCGATACCAACAACCACAACAAACTGTTGCTTGTCAACCTGTACAACCAAGAGCTTATTACTTGTGGCAGTGTCTATCAAGGAATCTGTGAAAAGCGTAGCCTAGAATCCATCAAAACTGTTACGTTCAGAACGATCCGACCAGTGGACACACAGTATGTTGCAGCAAATGACCCTAATGTGACTACTGTGGGACTTGTAGTCCTCTCCAAAGACCATCTTCCTGTTGTCTTTGTAGGTCGCGGCTATACAAGCAGTCATCCCCCCATCTCTACCCGCAACCTGAAGTCTCCACCCATTTTTTCTTATGAGGAAACTGCAAAACTCGCTGTGGCAGGAAGGCTGTCAGAATATGACCATCATTTTGTCAAGTCCTTCTCCCACCAGTCTTCTGTTTATTTTCTCTTTTATCGCCGTGATCTGAAATCACAATCTAGGGAGTATAAAACCTACATCTCCAGGATCTGTCTTGATGACATATCTTATTATTCCTATGTAGAGGTACCTTTATTGTGCCAGGCTCATGGAAAAAAGTACAATCTCCTGCAAGCTGCTCATGTTGGCCAGCCAGGAGATGACTTGGCTGGGCGGCAAGACACTACAAGAGGCTATATGCTTTTTGGAGTGTTCTCTACCTGGCAGACCACTCTGGGAAAGCCAGGAGAAGAGTCCGCATTGTGCATGTACACACTAGAGGAGATTGATAGAAGGATTAACGAAACTCAAGATGCTTGTTATACCCAAGAAGGACGAAGCAAGACTGGTACCGAGGCTGCCTACATTGAATATGATGTGAAATCCAACTGTGCCAACCTGCCATCAGTAAGAAGGTTTTTTTGTTGTCTTTTATGGTTGTTTATCTCAAATCAAGGAGCTCAATTTTTTTCCCATTCTTAGGCTCCTTGAAAATGAATCTATTTTGTAGAGGTCAATTAATTTGAATTGATTTATTGACAGAAAATTATTATTTTGAACTTGTTAATGTCACTTGATGCAGTTAGTCAACTTCTTGAATTGTTCTTTCTCTACAGTATAGAAAGGTACTTTACAGGGTGCTTGAAATGCTGAGGGCGGCAGTGATGTTGTGGCGCAATTGTATCCATTGCAGCTACCCAGCAAAAGTTTACTTTCAGTTTCAATCCTAACATACTGAAGTTTGGCATAATAATATTACATTCATTTTTATTTCATTAATTGCTATTCCGGCACAATGCAATTCTAAACGTTAGTGCAAAATTGACACATTACACAGGGAAAACTACAACTATGTAATTTGGAAGTTCAGTTCACTTACTAAACAAAAAAATCCAAATTTAAAACAAAAATAAAATGGCCAGTAACGCAATTTGCCTCCTTTATTGATATATGAAAAGTGAATAATTCCCACTGGTAAAGTTTCAGTTCGTGGTTACTAAGAGAATAATAATTGTTATTGTTTTAATAACAATTCTTAGCGTTTTGTTTTATGAATTACTGGTTAGTGTAGTTATCTGACCACTGACAAACTACAAGTGTTTTTAGTGTGCAAGTTAAGTAGGTGAAACTTTGTTAGGCAATACAATAAAGTCACTGCAGCTTTATCTACCGGCTACTGGTCCACTCATACGGTGTGCAACAGAATATTAAGCATTATATGGAGCTTTGCTTGGCAGGGAGGCATATGGGCGTGTTACAAATTACAGACCATGCCTGGATGGCTTCTTCATGTGCAGTAGCATGTTGTATCTTTAAATGACGTACTGCTGGCACTGTCAACCAACCAATCTATTCCCAAAGAGCAGCACTAACACTGTCTACCCTAAACTCTTCCATTTTTCCCCCCACGCTCTCACTGCTTCTAGGCAACTTGGGCGGAGTCAATATAATTAAACTTAGAAAAAGTAATGGAGATTTTGTAGATTTTATTTAATGTGCAGAAGAAGTTGTGGAAAATCAAGTTTTTGCATGTTGATTTTTCATAAAGATCCCATTGAAATGAAAATTAGATTCATTGCCTGTCCATAAGAGAGCCTTCTTTCTTTTCTAATGGATTTATGAAGGAAAGCAAAAAGTGATTTTTGTATTGTGGCAATATGTTTATGAGAACAAAGCAAAATTGAAAATTATTATTTTTCTCTCTTTTTTGAGGGAAAGGATATGTGTTGTTCTCTGTTTTTAGCAGCAGGCATGGATAGAAACAACATCCTGTGGGGAAAGGATGTCACAGAGTCCAAGCAAAAAACCAGGGACCTTATGTGTAAATGTTGCATACGCTCAAAAATGTTGCATACGCCCATTATACGCTCACATCTGGATGTATAAAAACTAAACTTGGCATAAAGCTACGCTCATTTTCATGGCCTCTTCATACCATGTGTACACACGTTTCTGCTCATTTTTGCAATTGTGTGGCACCCAGCGTCAAAACAGTGCTACTATTTCTGTGTCGTTCCCCCTTTCTCTTTTTATATTTCCATCCGTGACACAGGCTTTGTCAAATAACTTGAAATTAATTGCATATCGTTTGCAAATAAAGTGCTTGATTATAATCAATCTGTGACAGTATAATGGTTTACGGAATAGCCAAACTATTCTATATACCATGGCTAATTTATCTTTGTTAGAAGACATTGCAGATGGAAGAATCAGATGAGAGCATATAGTTAGAGATCATACAGATTTTTTGTCCCATGATGATGACTGGCTTCTAAGTCTATGTAGATTTCTAAGAGCTATCCTCTTGGTGCTGTGTGCTAAACTGTCGCCGGCTTTACAAAGGCAGACTTTGAGGAATTGTGCTCCACCTGCTCCTTTGCAAGTTCTGTCCACCCTCTGGTTTTTAGCCACAAGAGCTTTTCAATGTGAACTGGCTGATCAATCAGGTATTTCTCAGTCATCATTGAGTCGTGCCATGCCATCTGTATGGAATGTTGTTATCCATTTGTCATCCAGATGTATAAAAGATTTCCTTACACTGTGGTTGAATGGGCAAATATTAAAGTACAGTTTGCAGCAATGTCCGGTTTTCCAAATGTAATTGGAGTGATCAACTGCACGCACATTGCTATAAAGGCGTCTTCACAGAATTAATTTGCTTATGTAAATAGAAAGCATTTCCACTCTATTAATGTAAAAATTATCTGTGATGAAAAAATGTGTCTCATTAATGTTGTTGCAAGATACAGTATTTAAATATCTCACCAATAATTGCAGCAACTTGCTGCTCTAAAGGGTGTGAACCCTGGAATTCTGTTACCACCTCCAGTAGTGTTTACACTCAAGACAGTGGGCTTCTGCTCAGCTTTTCATGTTGATATTGATATCTGACCACTTCTTTTTTTATTTCGGACTCCTCCGTCATGTTGTGCCGCTCTATCAGTTTCTTTTTTGCTTATACCACTGCTCAAGCTGCCAAATAGTACGTTTTTCTTTGCCTCCTCTTCACTGAGTAGGACCTCCATTTTGCATTCACTGAAATTCTTTTTTACACATGCTTTTGCCATTGTCTTTTAACAAAATACTGAACAGAAGGGTCTGTTTATATTGATTTGCATATTCAAATAGGCAAAATTCTGAGAGATGTCGGGGCTGTGGCCACGTGCATATGCGTTAAAATTCACATTGATTAGGATTTATAAAGGGATAGAGTGTAGAATTTTGCTTATGCACTGTATTATGCAATTTTTTTGTTCATACGCACATTTCTAGTTTTGAAAAAAATAAAATCTGCAAGGGTTCCTGGCCACGAGACCACCCAGCCCCGTCTAGTCATTCTACCTGACATAAATGATCTCAATCGGTCCTCATTGCATTTAGGGTTCACATGAAAGAATTTGATGATGATGGTCATGTGAAAGGCAGCCTGATCAACACGTAAAGTTTGAATGTAAAGAGTGCAAGTGTATTTATAGAGCCGTGCCACCACGGTGCTCGCACGTACCAAGTGCCCCATAGTTTCTTGCTCTTTACGTTGATTTTTTAGGCAGCTCATTATCCTTAAAATGATTGTTCACTGTTGCCGCACTTTGGCAGGTTTTGCCATTTAAAAAAAGTCCTCTTCAGTTGGCTTTGAAGCTGGTCATTTGCATTATGGAATGCCAACTTATACTTTGACTGGCAGATCCCAAGCTAATGGAACTTGTCACCCACATTACACACTTTTTGCAGCATGTTGTTTGCACAACTAATGAGAATAGGTAACAAATGTGTTATTACAATGAAACAGAACAGAGTGTGATTTGTTTTTTTTTTTTTCTTTTCTTTTTATATCATAATGCATCACAAGCTGTAACACCTGCGCCTCGAGTCCAAGCCCCCTTGTGGACATGACACATGGGTATAGTGGCTAATTATTTGTAATCTAAAGTGTTTCTCCATGCGTGCACTAGTAATCAGTTATATTTTGAAATGACAGTGTGAACTTTTAATACTTTGCATAGTAAGGATCAGCACTATGCAATGTGCCTGTGCAGCAAACAAGATCAATAAAGAACCCTGCTCTAAAGAAGACTGCCCACCTGACTTGCCTACTTTAATTGATTTAATTTTCAAAAATAAGACAAAAACGTAGATAGATAAATAAGATAAGATAGATTACCATTGTAACAACTGGTAGTTGAGTATTGAAGTTCTCGGAGCTGAACTTTGCTACGCACTTCCCCCAAGCTATCGGCTAGCAGAATGCCAGCGCCATACACGCAGCTGTACCTAGCTCATTAAGCAGGCGAACACTCGTGTCCCATACACCGCACGACCCCGAGTGTCTCCGTAAACAATTGCATAGATGGAATATCTAGCAAGACACAGCTCTGTCCTTTATTACCTCTTTAAAAGAGCAGAGAGTCAAAAACATTTTTGGAAGTCTGTGATTAACAATTACTGAGAAGTTGTTCCCATTGGTAATGTAAATTATGGCAATCTTTGTAAAAGCTTCATCTTTGCTTTGGTTTCATTATCATCTTTACTTTGATCAGGTTAGGCTTTGATAATTTGTACCAAAAAATTTCAAATTGATATCTGCTATGTTATAAGTATTAATTCCTTTTTATCCTCTGTCATCTTTAAGAACACATTAGAGGCCTTTCCATGTGGATCAGACCATACTCCTAGCCCGATGGCTAGCCGCATCCCTGTGGAAGCCGCTCCTGTGTTTGATAGTCCTCAAGCCCGCCTCACTGCCGTAGCTGTTACTGTGTTGGATAAACACACAATTGCTTTCCTTGGTGATAGCCAAGGAAACTTAAATAAGGTAAGAGTCATTCCTTGCTGCCCCTTCTTAGTAATATCTTTGATCTGTCCAATGCACTTGTATATAGTCCTCTGCAGAGCCCACTCACAAACTGAGCCACAAACACACTGTGCCATTTAATATAACCTGGGAGGTTAACCAGCATATATGGTGAGAAACCCCCACAGACACAGGGAGAATATAAATATTAGATGTACCGGGAAGTTAAGATTTCTCATTTGTCATGTTAGGTTTTGAATAAAACCTGGGTGTTATTCACCTTGTTGCAGTCAGAGCATGCCTTGAAGTGTACTGATTATAGTGGATTATTATTACTATTTGGAGATTGTTAAATGTACAACTTTGCAGGGGTTTTCTTCTTCCGTAATTTGAGGAACATGTTGCATTTTTAAACCATGTGAATTCCTTTTTGGTGTAATTGCTTTATGTTTTAAAAGGCCTTGCTGTATCTAATGCTTCTTTAAAATGCAACGTTTAGTTATGAATAAACTTATCTGTATTACATTTTAGTTTAATTTAGGGACCACAGAAAATCCATAAAATCTTCTATCATTCTTATCATAGTTCCTGTTGTTTCCTGCACATTTATCAACAAGGGCAGACAAAGCTCAAAAGTAATTAAATATCCGGAGGGGCAATTACACTGTGAATGTTAAATTCATAAAGAGATCATTAAATCTTAGTCTGTTCCTAATTTTGAAAATGAATAGCTAATTCAGAGAGACTTTTGCTAAGCTGGAAGAAGAATAAGGAATAGGGACAACAGGGTCTGTGAATTAATAATATGCTGTAACCATACCTGGCATAGATTTAATGTCCAACATTGAGACCTTTTATTGATGACACAAAGTTTATAAAATGTAATATCCAATATTAAAACATACAAGCTGAAAGTATGAATATATAAGCTTTTATGATGACCAATACAGTCCATGTACAGTACTATTTTGGAAAAATGTCTCTGTTTTTGGAGAGAAGGTGAGTATTGACACTTTCTCAGTATCTCCAGTGAGTTAATTGCTGTGCGTGAAGTTAGACAGATTTTCCTCCATCACATCCCGTTAGGATTATGGCCACTGCTCCTGGGCTGTCCTGGTTAGCCTGCCATTCACCTTCAACCATTCAGCTTTAAAATTACCCTCTGACTCTGTAATTTTGACAGATATGTTCTGAGATTTTTCAAGTAAAGAAGACAGAGGTCAGGTTGTTGTAATCACTAATCATGGTGCTGGACATTGGCAATGTGCTGTCATATTGATTAGCAATTCCAAGTAGTCTGTACCATGACCATAAAAACCTTATAAACAGAGTCACACTGTCTGTCAGTAAGGGCAGAAGAAAATGCACAGCGTAGGTTATCGTATACGTACAAATATGAGTGCTACCATTACTGCAAGTACTGTACATCAGCATATACAGTATGTCCAAAGTAAATTGTAAAAATGCATTTTAAACTGAATATACCTTTTGTTTTGACTGGAATAATGTATATTCCTAGAGCTATAAGGCTAAATTAAATTTGTAACTAGTTAAATACCATATATTGCTGCAGTGGTTTTGTGCAAGGCCATGATGTGGCCAGTTTGTTGGCAAAAAATGCAATCAATATGTAAAAATATCTACCATATCTTCAGTCACCATAGGATATACACATGTCCTGGATCCGATGTACTTGTGATCTAACAATAATTTTTCTATTTACAGATTTTTCTCCCACCATCTGGAGTAGCTAAGAAATATTCAACATTATTAATCCAAAAAAATGGACCCATTAACAGTGACCTTCTTTTAGATGAATTCCAGGAATATCTGTACATCATGACACCATCTGTGGTGGGTACATCCAATAATAATTAGTTTAATCTTTTGTGAGCCATTTTATTAATTGACTGTGGGCTAAGGCTGATTTTACTTAATTACATGTGTGCACCAGCAGGAGTGTTTATGTAAAGCAGGAACTGAATGAAGATGGGAGCAAGCCTAAAATAATAACTTTGCATTAGTTTGAAGTTGAAACTGAGACTGTTTATGCCTTAGGCTTAGATGGGACGGTTGAGCATGGTTTACCATTGTGGCGTGTATGAAAGCAAAAAGACAAGAAATTTAGTTCGGAAAGTTAAAATAGCATACAGAGAGTTTGTGCTAAGATTGTTTTTTACAAACTTAGTTGTAGAATGAACTTTCTCAAATGAAAATTAACAAACAGTAAACACCCATGTAAGCAGGTAGGTAGGTAGATTTGAAAGGCACTATATGAGAGAGAGAGATACTATTAAGAAATAGCTAAACTTGTAAATTAAGATTTGGAAAAATTAATACATTGTTACACTATATAAAAACACAAACCTTTTTATTAATTTTCATAAAAAAGCCAGTTTAGTTGGGGGAGAGGGGGGTTGTGTATTGGTATATGTTGATCAGAAGGAAGTGGTTCAATCTTAAGAGTGTACCACTGTTTGTATTTTAAAATCACTGGTCTTCAAATACAAGTAAATGCAGCTATAATGTATTCACCTACAAGGAAAAAGCAAGTCAGGATTTTTGCAGAAACAAATTCCCGTTTTGTTGTATCAGAAACCCAACTCGAAGTGTACATTTTGTAATTATTCAATGCTTAACAGAACCAAAGAATTTTTGTTTTGTTTGGTCTTAAATGTTAAACGGCACTGCCGTTTGTATATCTAGTTTGTGATGCACAAATGCACAATGTGTGGTTTGTGATGATTTCATACTTTGCAAATATGGCAACCTAACACATATAAATATCATGGCTGTCTTTTGCCACTAGCATTTTATGGGGTGTGTGCGTCATGACCACCCGTTGCTAATGTAAAAGAATATGGCAGCTAATCTTTGTACAAGTCTATATTCATAATCATTTTATGGCTTGTTAGGCCCATCTATATATTTTGTATTTGTACTCTGCCTTTAACTATGTAACATCATGTTACTATAGTTAGCTGCTGAAACTTAAGGTTCTTTACTACTCTTCGAATGCAGGAAAGAAAGCTGCCAGAAGCCACATAAAGGTGTGCTGATCCATTACCGTATAAAAACAGTCTTGTTTGATATGCTTCTAGTGTGTAAAAGGTCTGTTGCCACTCTGAGATCTTCATTATAAATAAATTTCACACAATCGAAATAAGGAAATGATAGGTATTGATATATTAATATGTTACATTTTTTTTCCTTGTTTGTTATTTTTGTTTACTGGTGGTTACACTCTCCATTTCCACTTTTCTTTTACATGAAGGTTGTAAGGCAACCAGTGGCTGAATGCTCAAAGCATCTGGACTGCCAGTCGTGCCTGGCTACAAATGATCCATACTGTGGGTGGTGTGTGCTGAGGGGACGGTGAGTATTAAAGCACCTGCTTCCTGAGGTTCTCTTTTATAAGAGAGGGATTAAAGTAGATGGGATTTTCAAACATCACAGAGCTCAAACCAAGTGATCAATAAAGCTGTAAACCACTTAGCAATAATCCCATAGCCAGCGTGACATAATAACACATGTGTCATCAGAGTTAATTTGCCTTGAATATAAAGCTGACAAAGTGGAAGAAAGACCAACCACTTTAAACATTCATATAGCATACTTTAACATGTTTTTAGCATGAACTTTTCATGAGCATCACTGAAGGGGACATGAAAAGTATTAACAATTGAGACAGAGAGGCTATGTAAATGAAATGGCGTTATTTTATGCCTTCATTGATGATAACGTATTTCTCGGTGTGATCTAGTTGCGGACGCCGTTCTGAGTGTCGCCGATCAGAATCTCCTGGACAGTGGCTGTGGAGCTACGATCAACAACAGCAGTGTTTGACTGTTCAGTCGCTGAGTCCATCCAACATAAGCAGAGAGGAAAAAAGAAATGTATGTATGCTTCCTCCCAACTGATTTCATAATAAGTGCCACCTCAAAGGCTTTAAGGAGTTTTAATGGCTTTAGTGAATGTGCCAGAATTACTACTCAGAAACTGGGACTGTTTTAGATCAAAGTCTAGATCTGTTTCCAGACTACTGAAAGCTGTATAAATGTAAGAGGGAGTCAGTTGAACGTGGCTTATTTTGGTGTTTTCTTTTTTGGCAGTTGCTTTGCAAATTTTTTACTGTAAGAATACCTGTACAATATTAATTTGATTTGCTTGATTTCTCATTTTAGATCTTCCTTTCAATCCCAAAGCTGCCTGCTTTGGGCGAGGATGAGTCCTACTCCTGCTTCTTTGAGAATTACGAGAGTTTGGCCATCATAACTGAAACTGGTGCAACTTGTTCTTCACCAGATGCCAATAAGGTGCCTCCTATTGGCCCAGGGCTAGGTAATTGTGACACTGTCTTGCCCAAAACATCCTTCATGTTCACACTTGTAACAAACTCCGTGAGACAGGGTATACTGAAGTCATCAAAAAAAGAACATGAACAATGTTGAACCACAAAATTTTGGGCTTAAATACTTGCTGCCACAGGTTTCTCTTGGAATAACTAAATTCTGCTCTGTCATTGCCATCTAGGATGGTCTGAAATGTGACTTAGTTCTGATCCAAATATGCCAATCTCTCTCTCTCTCTATTCATATATATATATATATATATATATATATATATATATATATATATATATATATATATATATAAAATCCAACGTCTGTCTGTATGTCTGTCCGCTCCTCACGAGAGATCTACTTAACGGATTTAGATCAGGTTTTTTTGTATAATTTGCTTGAACATTCCAGTTGATTTTGTGACCTCTTTCATTGCGCTAAGTATCATAGTTTGCTTGCGGTACTGATTTTATTTGCACGAATGAGGTGCAGCAGGCTGAAGGGAGGGGGGCGGGGCCCTTCACACTCACGCGCCAGCATTGGGGCATATCTTACATCTGCTTAGCTAGCGAAAGAGAGAACCACCTAACAGATTTAGATCAGGTTTTTTTTTTTCTAGAATTTTTGTTTACTGATTTTTAAAGTGTATCCTGTTTCACTACTACACGGGTGGAGCCGCAGGGAACGGCTAGTTTACTATAAAAGGAAGCTCCAAATGGGAAGGAGGTTATAACAAGAGGGTGTGCAATCCTAATAATTTTTTTTCTCAATTTTGGGCCAAACTGTTTATAAATAAATGTCTTTCAGCTGAAGCAATCGCTATTTTTCAAGTATGCTTCACTTCTACAAGTCTTTGTCTTGAACTTATACAAACTTAATTAGAATCTCTCTTTTAATTTGCTTGATTATAAGTTGTAACACATCTATACATAGCCCACATGTAGGCTTAAACCCCTGTTGCAGTGAAGAATGAGAACAACCAGGCAGTTCATTGTTGGAAATGTATTTTCCATATCATTTCATTGGTTTTACTACATGTGAATTACTCCAGAAACACAAATGTGCTAAAAACAGAAGCTGTAATCAAAGTTAATCATGGCCTTTATTCATGTTATGCATGTAATATCCATTTTATCATTCATCTGCATGGAACAATGAAGAACAGTTAACGTAATACTAAAAGACCCAACCATTTTTTTTTTTTAAATCTGTTTTAGAATTATTTTTCAAATGCATATATTCAGCAACAATGTATTTAAAGTGCTTGATTAGTAATAATAAATAAGCACTTTATAAGCATAAGGGACAAAAGGACAAAAATCTTGCTCTATAAAGAAATACATAAAACCGTGTCCTGTTGTGGAATGTTGTAAATGCTGTGAAAAATCAAAGAGGTACAGTACATTTTTACAAAAACCTTTTTTTTTTTCCTCATTATGTATGAAAACATGCGACTAAAATTTTTTATCAGTCATTGATCAAAATGCATGAGTAAGCAACATAATAAAAAAATACCATTTTTGAGTGGAGTATATTTAAGTGAATTACGTTCTTTATTGCTCTGACTTGGATAGGCTTGTTTAGATCCATTAAAATCACTGATCTAATGACGAGTATTCCTGATTGTTTTTTTGTAGATCACGTGAATGTTACTCTTTCTCTGCGATTCTTAAATATTACAGTCACATCCATCAAGTTCACATTTTATGACTGCAGTGCTGTGAAGCAGCTATCCAGGAACATGCCGTGAGTATTCAGCTCAACTGTTTTTGTATCTGGGGTTTACTTCTGAAATTTTGTTTAGTGGAACGGATGTGGAGATTTTTCTTTTTTTTTAAATGTATTAGTGGTATCGATATTATAACTGCTCAGTTGTGGCTCTTACTAAGTATATGAGAGGAAGGTTCTGCCAGAGTAATGCAGTAAGATGTTTTTTGAACAGGCAGACAGGGTAGCAGATGAAAGTAAAGCATGCCTTTGATGCAATTTTACACCAAAAGTTCTTTTTGAAAGAAGAATCCTTTGGCAAGAAAGGTAACTTACAAATCTAAAGTTTAGGTTAATCATCCTAAGTACAAGAGTACAGATAATGAAGGAATGCTTCACATTGTGTAAAAGACTAACACAAACAGAATTGTGATACAACCATGGTGACCCCCATATAATCAGATAAGAAATAAACAATGAAAATATGCAGTAAATGTGGAGTTGTCTTTTCAGACTTATGTTCTCATTTGAACTGAATCAAGACGGCTGGTCCAGCAGGTAACTACCATCACTGAAGCCGTTAAGCTATCTCCCATCAGCACACACCCGACACTGGTCATCAATTGAGTCCTTCATTGATCTGTGCTTGGACCATCACTTTTTCAAATTTACTGTATATTAGTTACAGTGATTCTGAGAGTAAACTTATGAAATAACACTACATGTACAGAGAACATGGATTCTAGTGGACTGAGGAAACAATAAAATGGGTCAGATACTTGGAAAGTGTCATTTAGTGGAGAAAAGTGCAACATACTATACACAAGGAAAATGGTCATTAATTATAAATACAAACTGTACAATGGAAAAAGTGAACAGAGCAGATACTGAAAAGGATTTATGGCTTTATGTTGACACAATATTCTCATCATCTAGTCAAATTGTATGAGCAATTTAAAAGGGCAAACAGAATGTAAGGTTACATTATAAAATCTGTTGAATACAAATCAAGGAATGACATGCTAGCTGAGAGTAATGCACTAACTGCATCTAGAATTCAGTATGCAGTTCTGGCCGCCATGCTACACAATAGACAAAGCAGCATGGAGACTGTTCAAGAAAACAGAAACCAGCTGCATCCCATGACTAAAGGACATGTTCTTCTACACCTGATGTAGAAACATTTGTACTTTTTTAAACAGAGTAAGGGAATGAAATTTATTCTTGAGTAGAAAAGACTATATAGGAACTTAATCTAGTTCATTAAAATTCAAGTAGTTGAATCAGAAACACTGACAATTTTTTAAAAGTATCTGGATGAGACTGGGACATTTTAGCTATCAGCTAACATCGTGGGGTAAGATATTGCTTGTTAAACTTTTTATTTTTATTAACAGAAGATCTAATTTATGTATAATTTATTTATGTTTTTGTTGGAACCAGATTTCAGATTGCATAGTACTGCAGTTGTGGAATGGTTGCTCATTTATTTAACCCTGCTTATTGTGACTTTCTTGCAACCTATTTTTGCCAATAAATAAGAAAGCCTACCTAAATTGTTCACGCTAAGCATTTTAATCTGCAGATTATGTTACAGCAGAATAGCCACTTGAGGCTAAAGGATGAGGCTTCAACAAAATAGAGCTTGTTACCTAAACAAGTCACATCTTTATGTAACAGCTTGGATTTCTGACACAATATCAACTCTTTTACATGATAAATAGTCAATATTGCTTAATTGTTTAATCCAAGGATCCAGCTGTGTGTGGGGTTAATTGATATGTTAGCTGTAGAGGTGAGAGAGAAGAAGAGCAACTGAGAAAACTGAAACCAGAATATGTTCCACCCTAATATTAAACGCACACCACCCCACACTGGTCAAGCAGCATAAATGTCTTTCTAGACAGTCCTCCACACTCCCATCCCAAATACCCCCCCGGAACAAATGAAGAAACCACAATTACCCAAGTCTATCTCCTTGACATCTAAGAGGGATTATTACTGCCTTGCATCGTGCATTGCTCAGGATTAAACAGGCTTAGAAAATGGTATGGTATAGTGTGTTCAAGAGTAAGGAGCTCCAGTGAACTAATAATATTAAAACCTGGGTGGGGGGTGAAGTATTGTATACAGGAAAGTCCTCATTTACTTACAATAGTACTTCTGATACATCCGATTAACCCACAGCGCTATAACTGAGGCTCATTGTTTTAGAAAATTTGCTAGCACAGCTACTTTTTTTTCCAGCTCCTCTTGTGGTCAGATCAGAATAATTTGCATACTTCTATTAAAGTATGTTATCTTTGAAAATCAATAAGAAAATACATGCTATAATAGTAGCTATATTCAGTATTTTCCTTTTTTTGTCTGGGCCACATTTACAAAGAATAAAGATTAAACGAAACATTTGTGAACGAAAACATAAAATTTCATAATAACCTGCAGCTTCAGAATGTTTAGGCACATTTTTGAAGCATGTCAGAATGTTAAGATTCTATGGCAAGAACCTTATTATTTAAGTTTAAAACTTTAGGTTTGTTTCCCACCAATTTAACACTTGTTTTCAGAACATTTCTGATCTGGACCGTGTTCCTTTCTGCAGGTGCCAAGCATGTGTGAAAAGTCAGTGGGGTTGCCATTGGTGTGTTCATCAGCATCTTTGCACCCACAAACCAACCTGCGAGGAGGGATCCATTATATACAATGAACATGTAAGTCATTCAGATCAGTATAACATATATGTGGATAAATCCAGACATTGATACTGTGCTCCATGTACTTGTTGTTTCACTATATATATTAGAAGTTAAGAAAAATTGTATCCGATTGGAATACCATAATTGATATTTAATCAAAAAACAAGATGGAGATGAAGTGTTTTTTCTTTTAACTAAAACCTCCTTCCCCTCTAACTTTGTTTTGATTTATTCTTTAATTTTAAACCTTTAATATTTTATCTTTTGTTTGATGTACATTTATTTATATATTTATTTTTTTCTTTTGTTTATCCTTATACCATCTGTCTCAATCCTGCCTACAGTTTATTCTTCCCGGTCCGCCCTCCCCAACAGCAAGGCCAACTGTCACATCCCCTGCAACAGTGTCAAGAACAACGGACTCTCCTACAACTGAGCCAACAACTGCTTTGACAACGACAGCAACAACTTCCACCACCACGACTGTCTCTACCACTGCAGCTACAGAGCCCATTTTTACCAGCAGCCCTCCTACAACTACTGAGCCTACAACTTTCCCAAGCACTACAGAAGTGGCCACCATACAGCCACATGTCACTACTACCTTGGAGTCACTTACAGTACCTTCTGTGACAACTACTATCATTGTCAGCACTGTCACTAATCTTGAAACAGTGCCAGATAAACCCCTTAATGAGACTTTTAAAGAAGACAAGATGACTGAAGACCCATTAGCAACTAGTAGTCCTACTGTTTACTTCAAAGAACCTGTACCTTTTCCAGAACCATCTGCCAATGAAGAGTTCACAAATACAAATACCGTGACCACCCAGATTTCAAGTACTGTCCAACCAATGCTTATCCCTCTGACTGTACCTTTCAATCCATCAAATGATACAGAGGATCATGAGGTGGATCAGTCAACTGATGAGACCTTTCATGTTACATTACCAACCTCTATGGCCCCAGTGCCAGCACCCGTTGACTCTTCTCATCTTGGGATGCCAGCTGCTTCTGAAGTACCAGTGGAAATTCTCACAACTAAAGAACCACCCCCCGGTTTCCCCGATTTGCCCCTGGACTCCAACACTAATCCTGTGTATGTGGCAGAAGACATTCTTCTGGAGAATGAAACAGCTACATTTTCTGCCACAACCATTCTTTCAGGAGATGGGGATGTAGAGAATTCCTCTCCTGGCTTTGTACATGTGATGGACTCTGATGCGGAATATGATTACCAATATGACATGCCAGGATTCTACCAGCTGGTGAGATGCCATCTGCATGCAAACTCCCCTGCATTTAATTGACGATGCACTTGCCTGAGAATTTTTTAATACCTGGCAGTAGATTGAAGGTCTGAAGCACTTGTGAGGGGGCAAACTACAGGCAGGGCCTACAGCCCTCAGATTAAAGTGAACCCTCCTTGTAAAGAGCTAGTTAACTTATACTTCGTTGCATTTTTTGTGGTGTTTGCCCTTTCACCCTGCTAATGGTCACTACTAACACTCAAGTACATAAGGAATCATTGTATGTTAATATGTTTGTGTCTCATTTTGCATTATTTTTTATTTTATTTCTTTTAAGAAACCATGTACATCAATAGGCTATTCTATTTTTGTTTAAGTTCACAGTTGACAGGAAGTATAGATGAGAATTAATAGTCCTTGTCCAGTGAGCTTTGCTTATTAAAATAAATCCCACAGTGTATTACACCTGTGTAATGTTCCCCACATGCATAGTTTGATGATTTCGTCTGGTGTTTACTTGCAGGGGTTGGATGCTGATCCAGTTAGCCAGGGTCCTGAAGAGTGTCCTTGTGTAGAGAAAGTCCAAGGCTCTTCTCTGCTGCCTGTTAACACAAAGAGAGAAATCACACTGGTGGGCAGGAACCTTCATCTTTTCCAGGTATTCACACCTGAACATGACACTTAAGGAAAATGGCATTTTTTTGAATGAAAGAAAGAAAGAAAGAACACGTACCGTACACAGAATTGACAGCTCTTTAAGCTGAACTTGGAATACACAATCTAAAAGCAATGTGCTTTCTCCTAATATTTCCTGAACAAAATTTTAAATATTTAATTGAATGTTTCTTTTTCTTCCTTCCTTTTTTCTAGTAATTTCTATTCATCGTCCATTCCTAATAAATTAATGGAATTTCAGAAGTTTTAGATGTTTTAATGTATGCTTAACAGGCTCTAAATATGTGGCAGAAGGAATGTTACTTCCGCAATTCTCAGTTATCTCCCTTGGTCTTTTTGTGTTTCTTTCAAGGATCCAGACTATACATGTGTCTTTGTGATTGAGGGGCAGATGGTAATGGTAGATGCTCTTGTAAAGACTGGAGATGAGCCTCTTGTTTATTATATTATATGCCAGCCATATCAGGTAAATGGAGGAAAGTGACTCTCTGCGTTGTAATTCTCATCTGCTGCAAAGATTCTTTTTTTATTGGTTTTACTGTGTAGATAACCTTTGATTGTGGTAAATAAATTGCCTGTTTTATTTACTTTAGCTTCTGCCAACTCTCTTTGCAGTACACGTACTCTGCCCCACAGGAGGAGTATAATGCCACAGTTTACATCAAGAGGAGAGACACTTACCTGGTAGACAGTTCTCAGGATCTCTATGGTAGGTGACCTAGCAAGGAACCAACTCATCTATATAGATGGAATATTTAAGGCTTGCATGTAGAGGTGTTTGATAGAGATAATATTTTTCTCTTACTTTACACACGATTATAATATGTTAATTTTGCTCTTATTTTCATTGATTCCAACCAGAAATGTTCTGCTTATTATCGAAGCCTGGCTTTTCACACATTGTTAGTTGTGAAGGACTGCATATGAAATGGGTACTTTAAATCACTTTTATGCTAGAATTTCAGTTGCCTTTTCTTAAGTCCAAGTAACCTGATTAGGATTTCTCATTCTCCCAACATTAAAAAATAGTTTAATTGTCTGTAATAAGCAATATAAAATGTTTATAGGCAGTTAGCGAGATTAACCCTAGGGAAGGTGAATATTTTTCACAATCTAACAACTTCGTTTTATATGCTTATTAAAAAGTTTGTTTCAGTTTTTGTTGGTATTTTACCCACTAGGTTAGCAGGCTTGAGAATTGGCCGTAAAACAATGCAGTCAATTCAAGCCAAGGGATTTTTAAGACCTAAGGCTAAAAATGGCCATTTGAAATTTAGAATTGATCGCTGGTAGAAAATTTTTTTAACTATTATCAAGTTTCTCAGATTCAGTATAAATTCACTTTTCCAATTTTGTCAGCTGTGAATAGCACCATGTAATATAACAGATGACATCAGGGTGCAAAGAGAGATGAATACTTTTTTTTTAACATTGTCTTTGTAAATATTAAGAACATACAGAATGAAGAAAACAAAAAAGAAAATGAAGCAAATAAAAACCACTTTATGAAATGATTAAAGTTTTTTTTAATTGGTTAACCTGTCTGAGCATATCTTTGTAAACTGTAAGCAGTAATATATTACTGTATATTATCAAGTGACCTCATATGTCCTATTATTCATCACAAATTCAACTTTAAACTTTTGCCTGGTACTTTACAATATATCACCATATTGACACTATTTTAAAAATGGGTAAATATAGTATGAAAAGAGAAGATAAATGAAATAAAGGAAATTAATTTTTATGCAATCTTTGCATTTTCTTATTAAAATGAAAAAAAAAACTAAATGTAATTAAAATAAGTCTTTTTAGTAGTGTAACAGCAGACACCCATTCCACAACAAAAAGATAGAACAGGCAGAATACTAACCACAATGCCTCTCCAAAATGTTAAAGAATAGCACAAGAAAATATACAAGTGCATGCACAGGAACAAGATTGAAAAAGATATTAAAATGGCAAGAATATGTATGCAAGTAAGTAAAGAAACCAATAATACTTAAGTTGTTTATCCATCAGAAGAATGGACAAGCAATAACTCTTGCTAAATGCAGATGCTAAACATATTGGTTAACATTGACATCAATCCACATACAGTCCCCTGACCGTTGCAACAGACAGGGCTATACCAACAATACCGAATTCTAGAGGACAGGCAGCATACAAAGAAGCAATGCATATTATTGGAATGCTTCCATTCTCGAGGAAATTGAAGGTCTTGATATGTCAACCCAATTTTTTGATCAAGTTTACAGTAAATGTATGGAGGTTTGGTTTATTCTATTGCTCGACAAATAAAGGCTGTAACAACAACACGTTTCTTGGGGTGCACATACCACATATTGTTGCAAAGCTCTCTGTTTTATGTGGAAATTGAAGCGTATTTATCATAGATTTCAAGCCAATCTGTGATAAATAAAACTTTACAAAACATGATGTCAGCATATTGCTGCTGATACTTAAGGTCTCAACTGGCTTTTAAACCTCTGCACTGTACAGATTTATGGACAGTATCAAGTGATCAGCTGCCGATGCACAGAATGTCATTATGTTAAGGTATATTCACTAATATATGTGGATTATTTGCTCTCCATTTTTAACAAACTTACAACCCTCTGGTTTATTAAATCACTTGGGATTCCAGTGTTAAAGGAGCATTATAAGGTTTCCCACTGTACACATAACAATAATGACCCTATAAACCTATTCAGAATTTCATGGGTTTTCATATGCAGTGGAGAGTTTCATTGGAAGTTCAGGTATTCAAAAAGTCCAGTGTCATTTCAAAGTTTATATGTTACATGGAATGGGCAGACTACTCTGATATAATCATTGAAAGCTTTTTGCAACTCTTAATTGACATTTTGATGGTGCAGTTATTTAAGAGTTTACTGTGTAGTTATAGTGGCAAAATTACTTTAAATGTTATTTACAATTATGCTTGTGAATGAGTGTCTGTTTTGCTGTTGACACTCAGACCGATGTCTCACTCTTTGGTTTTAGTGACCCTATACAACTGCTCGGTGGGACGGTCCGACTGTAGCCGTTGTCACACTGCAGATAGCAGGTATAGTTGTGTGTGGTGTGGAGGTGAACAGTCCAGCTGTATTTACAGCGAATCTTGCACCAGAGAGATTGAGCAGACATGCCCTGCACCTGTCATTGACTCTGTGAGTACTCCTGCTACTTTATTTAACAGATCCGTTACTAGTGGCTCATAACTTGTTCTTACATACAATATGCAAGCGTGGCAGACTTTGTGACATTGCCTGTTACTTTTTAGATTGACCCTTTGTCTGGTCTGGTGGAAGGTGGAACTACAGTTACAATTACTGGTTCAAATCTTGGACAGAAGTTTCAGGATGTTGAGCATACAGTGTCAGTGGCGGGAATGCGATGTACTGTGGACCCTCAAAGATATGAGATCTCTACTAGGTGTGTATTATTTTAGGAATAGTTCCTTTTGCCAGACTTTCATCCTTTAGGTTTTATATACAATGGAATCTAGTTCATTATTACTTTTTAAATATATCTGTAAATACAATTTTATTTTAAACTTGTACATAATACAATGAAATTTCTTTTTTTGTGTATCTCTCCATAAAATGTCACAGTAACGACGAAGTGAAAACATGTTTTCAGAAATGTTTGCAAATTTGCTAACAATCATAAACTGAAATCTCTTATTTATATATGTATTCAGATACTTTACTAAAGCATTCCAAATTGTGGTCAGGTCCATCTTCCATCCATCCATTATCTAACCCGCTGAATCCGAATAGGGTCACGGGGGTCTGCTGGAGCCAATCCCAGCCAACACAGGGCACAAGGCAGGAAACAATCCTGGGCAGGGTGCCAACCCACCGCAGGACACACACAAACACACCCAGCACACACTAGGGCCAATTTTGAATTGCCAATCCACCTAACCTGCATGTCTTTGGATTGTGGGAGGAAACCGGAGCGCCCAGAGGAAACCCACACAGACACGGGGAGAACATGCAAACTCCACGCAGGGAGGACCCGGGAAGCGAACCCGGGTCTCCTTACTGCGAGGCAGCAGCGCTACCACTGCGCCACCATGCCGCCCCAGGTCCATCTTGTTTGCTTTAATTATTCTTGAAATGTATGTAGAACTTTGATTGGAGTCCAGTGGTGACAAATTGAATTGACTGGACATAGTTTATAAAAGCACACACCTGTGTATGTAAGGTGCAACTTGGCCAAGGAAATGACCAAGAACTCAGTGGCCACTTTAATAGAGCTTCAGAAGTCCTCTTCTGAGATGGGAGAATCTGTCAGAAGGATTACCATTTAAGAAGCAATCCATTAATCAGGTATTTATGGTAGACTGGCACAATGGAATCCACTTTAGGGTAAAAGGCATTTGACGTTTTAAAGAACTTTGGAAGTGTGAGGAAAGATTGTGTAGGTTGATGAGACAAAAACTCCAAACACAATGTCTGGTGAAGATCAGGCACTGCTCATCACAATCCTAATACCATCCTTACGTTAAAGCATGATGGTGGCAGCATGATACTATGGCAGTGCTTCTCAGCAGCAGGTACAAAGAGACTGGTCTGAATTGTGGGAATGATAAATGCAACTAAATACAGAAGGTCCTTGAAGAGCACCTCCTCCAGAGTGCACGACACGTCAAACTGGAATGATGATTTACCTTTCAGCATGACTATTTGCTATTGCCTATTAAAGCATTTTACAATATGTACAGCTTGCTGAAACACCTGTGTCTATGTTATCATTAGCCACATCTGAAAAATCATAGGCAGAGTAGAAAATCAGTATAATTACAGTATACATGATATAACATTAATGCAAATACGCTTCACTGATAAAATATGACTTTTATTTTCACAGAATTGTCTGTATCACTACAGCCAGTGATGGCCCAAAATCTGGTCATGTGTCTGTTGAGGTGAATGGAGGTGGACATGGTGACTCTACACAAGTTTTTACCTATCAAGTAAGCATAGCCATTTACCCCCTAGTATTTTATTCAGTTATGTCACAATGTTTTGCTGAATGTCTTTGATGTTTAGAAAATGAAGTGTTTTGCCATAACCTAAAAAGATTAACTAACTGGACAATGTTTCTAATATGTTCTCTTTCTTTTACATTTTGGAGGTCATTATTTGAATTGGCCCTGTATTGATATTGTTTAAAAATATTAGCCAAAATATCACTGACCTATGTGAAGGCAAGTACTGTTAGTTAGGGATTGTGTAGCAGCCATTTTATCCACTTTAAACCTTTTTAGCAAAAAATCTGGCCATAGGGAATATCCAAGGCTAATTTCTTACACATTGACATTGTTTTAATAATATAGATTTTATTGGTAATGAGATATAAAATGTGCAGTATTTCTCTTATGATGAAGTGAATGTTTAATTGTTAGCTGTGAGCTCAAATTTAATATACTTTGACTTAGGACCCTGTTTTGGATAGCATTACCCCACTGAGGGGCCCTAAAGCTGGTGGAACCAATCTCACTATCAGAGGTGCCAAGTTGCTGACAGGACGACCCAGTGAGATAAGCATTTTTGTAGGAGACGTCCCTTGTGCCATGTGAGTGCTGACACATTTAATATGTCAAAAAAATTGTATTAAGTAGTAAGTTCTGTGAAATTCTTTTCCCATTTTAGTGGAAGAAGGTTTCTTTTATGAAAAGACGCTAAAGTCTTATCCATACAGTATCACTTTTAGCTTTGTGATAATACAAGGAATTAAATTGCCTTTCCTGAATCATATTGTATAAATAACAAGAAGGAAATAAAATGAAAGTAGCAGATCCATTTTACGTGTGTATATTTAATGTTTGTGTATGTACAAGCTATACAACTCAAATATATTCGAGTCTGAAATGATTGTGTATATCAGTATATGTTCAAATTTTGGGGATCCAAACCACCCATTATCCACAGTGCTTCTCTGCACATTACATGAAATTCACTGCTTTTATATTCAGGCTTTATAGCTGGACCATCAGCATTATAATATTGTGCCAATGGCAGTGAGTACCCTATAGTGTTTAGCAGCTTCTAAAGGCTAACAGAATATATAAGTAAAAAAAATAAATATATATATATATACACACACATTCTGTGCTACTCCTCTAACAATGGTTGAAATTGAAGTAATCAATGTAGACCTCAGCATTAACATTTGCAATGCACCTTGCAATGCATACATGCATGTCTTGTGTTATGGGATTTGTAAAAGCAGTGTCAATTTTTGTTACGTGCCACCTATTGGAATAACAAGTGTAGTGTATTTTATTTATATAAATGTTTAAGCTGAGCCATCTTTTGGAATGACAGAGACATAGCATCCAGACAGACACACAGACACCTTATCCTTTTATTAAGGTTGATTATTCTAATAGGAACAGATGAGCAAAGGTGAAGGATTGGTGCACTGAATGATTGTCCCCATATATTGTGAAGGTTGAGCAATAAAAGCTTTCACCAAAGGATTTCTTTATAGACAGAAGTCTGACCAAACTGTGCCTTTTATGAGGTTTGGTGAGGTGAAAGTGGGGGATTCAGGTATCTAAAAACTGGAAGTGACATCCTACATCATTGGCCTGTGATAGATGTATGTACAGTATGTATGTATGTGTGTTTGTGTGTGATTTATGTAATCAAACACCTATCTGTGTACTTGTAAACTGTGTTTATATGTATGTGTCTGTCTTTATAGTCATTTATGTTGTGTACTTTGGGTTTTTGAGTTTTATTAAAATGTCCTCTATTTTGTTTCAACTGTCCTTATAAATGTGTACAGCTGTCTGGGGTGTTAGTGTAAAGTGTGGTATATTAAAATGAATACTACCTTTCACAGTAAAGTCTTTATCACTTTTTTCTGTGACACTGTCTATATTAATAATTCCTAGCTTTTCATTTCATTAACAGGATCCATTGAATATTTAGTAAATTGTGAATATATTAAAATATAACTTTGTATTATTGTAAACCTAATTAGCAATTGCATTGTGTTTGGCATATCTGTTTAGTTAATCTTCATCTGTGTATAGTCATCTTTCATAGTTTTTTTCCATTTTCTTTTCCATGGGTGATTTTTCCAAAGACCCTCTGTGCTCCATGAAGATAAGATAGAATGCTTGACAGGAAAAAGTAACGGCACAGCAGAAGCTACTGTTACCATCCGCTATGGGCAGAAAGAAAGGCACCTGCAAAATACTTTCTACCACTACACTGAAGACCCCAACATTACTCAGGCAGGCCCATCCAGGAGCTTTTTATGGTAATGGTAGTCTTTTCTCGCTTTCTTAATATTGTGAAAGCCTGTGATCTTGCTTTTCACATAATGCTCTTTTTTATTTAAACCCAAGTGCAAATACAGATAAATTGCATACTTTTTCCCCCCCTTTCTCCAGTGGAGGGCGTATGATTCATGTATTCGGAAGCACCCTGGATGTCGTTCAGCAGCCGAAAATCCAGGTGACCATTTCTCCAAAAGAGTCCTGGAGAACTAGGAGGGCAGCTTTGCTTAGTAGGTTGCTAAAACGACACCGCCGGATTGTTCCCGATGCCAGATATCCCCAGAACACTGAATGTTTTCATCAACAGGTAAGCCATGCAGTGTGTGTGTGTGTGTGTGTTTTTTCCTTGCATATTTCCTTGATGAGAGGTTGTTCATTTTGGACTGAAGCTTGAAGTATTCCCTTTTAGAATATGTGTATTTCATTTATTAATTAAAAGTGGATGGTCTTTTCCAAAATTTTTTACTAAGGCCTAAGGATTGAAAGGCAAGGATGTGCTTGTTGGATTTTTCTTGAGTAGCAGGACACAATACCAAGAGCAGAGCTAGAAATATTGAAGAGTTAAAACAGGATGCAAATTCAGAGACCATTAACCTAATTATATACTGTGTTTAAGCACTTTGTAATCATGGCTTCGTCATACCTCAAGTAAATTGTTTTCAAATGAAAGATACTGTTCAAGTGTACTGTAGAATTTCTTATATATGTGAATATAGTATTTGTTACATTTTTCATTTGTATAGACATTTTGTATCTATTATAACAGCAACATTTATGCTTTTACATTTTGTTCAGTTTATAGAAACCTGTACTGTCAACTCTTCTTCGCTGATTTTGTGTAAAACCCCAGCAATTGACTCGGTTCCACAAAATGCTGAAGTGAAATTGGAGTTCATAATGGACAACCTGCGATTTGACTTCAATTCAGTCAGTCAGACTAGCTTCTCATATGAGGATAATCCTGTTTTGAAGAACCTGAGTGATAGCAGCAAGCCATATCGCCACACATCAGGCAGTGTCATCTCCGTTGAGGTAAAAGCTTTTAATTTGGTTATAACAGAGAAGGTTTTTTTTACTCTTTTATGGCCCTTTCAAGTATTTTTTTAACCAAGTTTTCCTTTGTGATTCTTGTTAACATAATTCATGTTTTTGTGTTTTGTTTTTTTGATGTAGACTGTTCTGGTATTATTTTTAATATAATTTTAATTTGTATAATTTATAGATGTTTTGAGTTAGAGGCCAAGGGTTAACATAAAGATGATTTAAAAAATATCATCCCACCATCTTACATCTGAGGGCTGTTTTTTTATTTTTATTATTATTTTATTTTCCTTCTTGTTGTACTACTGTTTATGTAGCACGGGTTTAAGGTAGGATGTTTCATGTTTGATCATTGTGGCTGCTTTATTCTAAAGTGAGCTTGGCAAAACTGAAATATTGCTTTATAACAATGACTGTGTTAACTGCATCTTTTCTAGGTTCCCAAAGTCAGCCAGGTACAATGAAACCTCGGTTCAGTCAAGTCTCTGAACACGTACAAATTGGGTTACGACCAAAAAGTTCGCCAATCTTTTGCATCTGTTCACGACCACACACTCGGTGTACGAACAAGCCAGATTCCCTTTTGGTTTGTGCGTGCCGATGATTTCCACATGTGTTCATTCTCTCCCTATGCATTCCCTGTGCAGCGAGAGAGAGAGAGAGACACACATACATACACACACACACACACACACACACGAGAGAGAGAGGGCTGGACACATAAGGCCGAGAAGGCAGTTAAAGAATGCACCAGGCTTGTTTTTAAAGAGACAGATCCGAGCATGGTTTTAACCTCGTATTTAATGAAGACTTTTTTCTGTTGGATTTTAACCTCCACTTCTGTTTACAGCAATCAGTTCGTAGTGTGCATTGTTGCAATGTTACTTTTCTTGGTGGTTTATTAAATTACGGATTTTTCAAATGTTTATTTTTTTCGCGTGCTTAAAACTTATTTAAAATAAAGTGTTTTTAGCGAGCGGTTCGTACCGCTATAGCGCAAACTCTTGCAGTGTTAGTTTTCTCTGTTGTTCAAGGTTTTCTCAGTGTTATTCAATGTTTTTATATTTAGTTTACTATTACGCTGTGCATTCTATGGTATATTTAACTATATTTGTGCTTAAAAATCTTTAAAAAATATATATTTACATACAGTTTGTACGGTCTGGAACGGATTAATTGTATTTACATACAATCCTATGGGGGAAATTACTTTGGGTCACGACCAAATCGGGTTACAACCAGTGTTTTGGAACGAATTATGGTTGTGACCTGAGGTTCCACTGTACTGCGTTGACAAGGCAGAATCCAGTATGAGTCAAACGAGTAACAAAGAAATTGCTCAGTCCAAAAAGTTTGTTTTAAAAGTTTAGTGAAAATATAAAAAAGGAACAAGTCACAAAATTTCATAAAAAATGTTATTACACATGCAGAATGAAAAACAAAAGGGAATAAAGGTTTCTTCTCTGTTTCATTATGATTTTAGCTTTCTCTTGTTAAACTTCAGTTACTTTTCTATGGCAAACTATCAGCTTCACTTTAGTACCTCAATACATTCATTACAGTTTGAAACTGTTTGTCCTGCATGCCTTACCATCAACAAGGCAGATCTTAAACTACAAATATTACATTTTCAATTTAGCTTGTGGGGGTTATAATAAAACCTCCCATTGACAATGCACTAATATATAGGCAAACATTTTAACATAACTAAGAAAATACTAATAAACAATGTGCTCTTACATCTGTTGTATTATTAGGAAGTTTTTACTGAAGTTTAGTTCAACAGATCAGTTTTTCGAGAGCTCAGACAGTCTGTCTTTTGTGGTGGCCCTTATCACTAGAATTACCAGAGCCTACGAAAAATTTGTAGATCTGTCCCACCTTAAAACACACCACACCTCTCCGTCAGCGTTTTTTGTCCTTAAAATGTGTCGATAAGCAGCCAGCAGCCTGCTATCACATCCCCCATCGGCGCACAGTTTTCTCAGCTCAAGTCGGTTTACCTGCGTGTCAGTTGCTTGAGTGAGTTTTATAGAGTTTATAGAGTGAGAAGTCAAGCAAAATGACACCTTTTATAAATACTATATCGTTATTTGGAACACATGCATTTCATGAAAGGATAAAACTGAATAAAAAAAAAGCAAAGCTAACCTTTACAAGTATCATAAATGTACACCGGCTGTTACAGACTGAAATCAAATGTATGTTTTTATTCTAAAATAGTAAGAATAAGAGCAGCTTACTTCTGAAAACGCACTCGTCCGGGACCGAACCCATGAAGTTTTGATTACCAGTCAACAGTTGATACTGTTGCGCCACCGAAGCGGTTGTAGCAAATGTGTGTCAATGTCGCACCCTAATACAGGTTATTTTTCTGCAGTTATATTCTTGAATAGAAGTGCATTTGTTCTGTTACAGTATATTTGTACCTTTTGTGAAAGTGTTTCTTTGATATTTGGAATTCAGGCTTCACACATTATACAGTTCATGTCTACATTTTGTCAATTATTACTAAAACATGAAAAACATTTCTGTTTTAACGAATTTGTTTACATAGATCGTTGTAGACACGGAACACACATGAAATGCATGTGTTCCAAATAACAATATAGTATTTATAAAAGGTGTCATTTTGCTTGACTTCTCACTCTATACAACTCTAAGCAACTGACACGCAGGTAAACCGACTTGAGCTGAGAAAACTGTGCAGCGGTGGGGTGATGTGATAGTAGGCAGCTTGCTGCTTATCGACACATTTACAGGACAAAAGACACTGATGGAGAGGTGCAAAGCGATTTAAGGTGGCATGGATCTATGAGTTTTTTCGTAGGCTCTGATAATTCTAGTGTTATGCGCTAGTTATTGTGAGTTGGCACCAGAAACTAATAAATGTGCAGGCATCAATAAACTTAGAAGTGAAAGTTAATAAGGATGACCTCAAACTTGAACCAACAATACTGTTTGACCCACTATAGTTACATACTGTGTGCAGCCCTCTAGCAGCTAGACAAGAAGGTGCTGCCCTCTGACCTCTAACTCCCCCACCACTAGATGATCTAGCAGTCCCGGCACATGTTTTCTGTCTTCCGTTGTCTTGAAGAAAAGTGCGCATTTGGAGACAGGGGCACTAGTCTTTGGTTAGAGGGTCTGACTCCCCTAGTTCAAGTATCCGGGGAAAGTATTGCCAGCTTCCTACTAATCAGGTCATATTGGACTTGGCAGTCAAATTGGGCTTTTTGCTGCCTTAAATCTCCTGCCCTAACCACTACACTACCGTGCCACTAGTTCTTGATAGATACATTTGTTTGTTGTTAATTGTAATTTGTGTTGTATCTTCTGTGACATTCAACCATATACTGTATTGTAATTGCATGTGTTTATACTAGTGAGACTAGCCACATACCCCTTTTGTCATGTAATGACAGCAAATAGAATTTTAATTGAAATTTTTATAAACAGAAGATTTTAAATATCACTTTATTGAATACAATTGAGGTAATTGAGAAAGAAGAGTCTTAATGCCAGATACCAGATATTTTATCTTTAATTAGTTCCCAGGTGATAGTTTGTAATAGTTAAAAATCCTTTCATCTTTGATGTTTTGTCATAGTTAGATGTTTAAAATTCCTTTTAATTTCTGCAAAGGCTACAGTGCTGCTGTCTTTATGATTTTTGTGACTTTTAAATTCAAGTAAAATCAAGTGGCTTGTCAAACCATTCATACACTGTATATGCGCATATAGTTGTCTGAATTAATGCTTCACGGGACCACAGTGCAACATTTTCACAAATAGTGTATTAGAACAGTCTTACAAGAACAGGCCCTTCAGCCAAATAAAGCTCACCAGTCCTATCCTCTTCTTTGTTTTAAAATAACATCAAGTCCTGCATAGTATATACATATACAACATAACACATGAAAAGTGCAAGACAAGTGTAAAAAAAATATACCATACTAGTTTTACTACCCAGTCAAGCTGAATATTCATTAGTTTTCCTCTCGATCTTATTACTTGATCTCATGCATCAGAAGAATCAAAATGAACAGTAGACTAGTCAACTATGGTAAATTTTCTAAACCGTAATAATTTAAAAAAATCAGAAATAGTATATTAGTCAATTGGTTTGTATACATAAAATTCACACAAATTACAAAGGTTTTTGAAG
The DNA here is from genome assembly GCF_016835505.1 of Polypterus senegalus. Lineage (NCBI taxonomy): Eukaryota > Metazoa > Chordata > Cladistia > Polypteriformes > Polypteridae > Polypterus > Polypterus senegalus. The sequence continues at coordinate 47,186,981 of NC_053165.1, forward strand.
AAATAGTGATGATGCTGTATAAATTTGCATCAAGATGTTAATCATCGAAAATTTGGAATTGGGGAAAAAAAAAAGTAAAAAGATCTACTCCTATCTGCTGTTCCTTTCTTCAATGGTTTCATTCCTTGCAGTGTTTCATTGTGAGAAGGAAGAAATCTGTACAAGCCCATTTTGACATGCATTATCTTTAGACCCCCAGCATTTGGAAATTATGAAGACAGTACCAAGCAGATGAAAACCGTTGTAATCACTACATAACTATGTTATATACATTCACTTTTCTGTTTTTACGAATGATTGATAATGTTAAGCACAGTTAATAAGCAGGTCAGCATACTTAGTTCACCATTTTCTGTGTTGTGTTTGCTTAACAATAGGGCTTTCCTTTTAGACAGATAGATCAGAGAGAGAAAGACAGACAGAACTTTATTTGTTTCAAGGGGACGTTTGGCATTTCATTAGTTCTTCTGTGCCTGACTGTATTTGGAGCCAGCAAGTGTTGATGCATAAGGCACCTTAAACTATACAGAATATCTGGTTATTGATTTGTTTTTTATGTGTTTGCATAACTAGGGAGAAAATCTGGACCTGGCAATCTCCAAAGATGAGGTTTTGGCCCTGATTGGTGATGGAATATGTGCAATGAAGACATTAACTAGAAATCACCTCTACTGTGAGCCTCCCCTAGAGCAACCTTCACCAAGAGGAAGAAAGAAGAGAGATATATCCGATTCTCTGCCAGAGTTCATTGTAAGCATAACTGTTTGGTATTTTTGCTTTTTATGATAACTTGGGTAAATTTATGTTCCACTTGCTGTGCCGTTCTGTTGGTAAACCATCAACACAGCAGTAATGAGGATGTGTTGGGAAATCCAATATTCAAATTTAAAAGATAGTCAGACTTGTGTTTTAACGTTTTTTTACTAAGTATGGGCCTCTAAGCTACTTAACCTGTTTCCTTCACCTTCACCACTGCTATCTAAATTTCAGGTCTTCATGGGCAATTTGAAATTCACTCTGGGAAAAGTCCAGTATGACACTCCGAGTCCATCCACTTTTCCACTGGAGGCACAGATTGGAGTAGGAGTAGGTGCTTCTATTGTTGCTCTTATTGTCCTCATCATAGTCCTCATATACAGGTAATTGTGTATGTTTTTAATTGAACAAAATGCTATACACCATTCTTCCAACACTGCTGAAATGTGATCTGATTGCAGTTTTATTTTCCCACCTTTCAGTGCAGTGCCTGTTAGGGATGTGAATAAAAACTGTTTAAATGTTTGGATTATTTGAAAATGAAAACTATTTGTTCAAGTATTTGTACATGTATGCCTCCCTTACACAGCCTCCTTCGTGCGATGTTCTTCTGACTTCCAGCATGACATGAATGAGCAAGAATGAGAAAAATGTACTGACTGCAGTCAATACAAGGATGTAGACCGCCATCTTTCTTATCAAAAGGAAAAAACCTGCCCCAAGCAAGCGATTGGATGGAGCTATAAACCATTTTCTAACTTCTTCTGTATGAATATGCTTAATGTCTCACTCTGAGGCTTAGACAGGCCCTAAATGTTAGCTTAGGAGCACCAGGTGGAATCGCCACCTGAAAATCTTTTTGATGTCTAGTATTTCTAATCTCAGTATGGACTTTCATGCTCACCACAGTAAAGAAAAAACCCTCTAGTCTTTCATTCAAATGCGTTGTGGGCAGCATTTAGTGCCACTGTTGTTGGCCATCATTGACAGTGCATACAGTTGTAAAGGAGCTCATACTTTTTTGGATGTTGAGACGAAAAACATATTTGTCCTGTTCCAAAATGAGAATAGATATTATCAATTTACATAGGGCTCCAGAAGATGTTTATCAGGAGATACCTCCAAACTCTGAAATTTTTTCCGTCTTGCTCATTTATCTTATGGAGTAGAAATGATTGTAATCTCTATAGTGAAAATATAAAGTTGCCTTAAAAAATTACTACAGAGAAAGGATATTTTTGACTTGGAAAATGCGGTAAATTAAATGTGTTGAAAGAAATTCTAATCAAAGATTAAAAGAGCTTTTTTTTTTTTTCTCAATTTTCAATCTTGAAGGAGGAAAAGCAAACAGGCCCTGCGAGATTATAAAAAGGTCCAGATTCAGCTTGAAAATTTGGAGACCAGCGTGAGAGATCGCTGCAAGAAAGAGTTCACTGGTATGTATTAGTTATACATGTATAATGTCAAAATTTTAATTCATCATGGAAACACTGGTGGAGTTTAGTCACTTGGAATATGAGCTTCAGGTGTTTGTCCTAATTTTACAGCTTCAAATAGGAAAGATGCACATAATATGCAAATAAATGTCAAGAAAAGAAAAACAACATTTATTTATATAGCACATTTTCATACAAATAATGCAGCTCAAAGTGCTTTACGATGAAGAAAGAGAAAAAAGACAAAATAAATATGCATTAAAATAAGGGAACACTAATTAACATAGAATAAAAGTAAGGTCCGATGGCAGAAGGACAGAAAAAAATAAAAAAAACTTCCATGGTATAACAATGCTAGAAGATTTTTTAACTATCTTTCAGGTGTGACTGTGTCCGCAGCAGCAGCTCTCACCTTAATATTAACATTTTCCTCCTTACTATTTACATTATTCTCACTGTTGTAGTAAGCACTACAAACACTCTGGTTGCTTAGAATGTTTGTACATTTTGAAGCTGCTGATGAAACAAAGAAGCGTTTTTTAACAATATGCTTCTCGTGAATAAAATACTGGGCTTGCCCACTCCCCTGTGTTACTGTGCCAACATTGTATAATAAGTTCAAATAAAAACATTACCATACATGTACAGTAGCTTTGACAGGTTGAATGCTACTACCAAAATAAAAAGATTGTTTTAAAGAATGTTTTGCATTATTTGAGATTATACTGTTACATGAAGTTAGTAATTTTAGAAAATAAAACCTTGATTTAAAGTTTTTGTTTTTCTTTACGTTATTTTAGACCGTCATAAGGTAAATATAACTGGCATCACAGCTTTTTTCACATACTAAATACTGGTAATGGTGTCACAGTACAGCCACGGCTCAATTAAATCTTTTTGTGAGTTAAAAGTAACATTCATTCTCATTATTGTGATTCAGTTCTCACAAGTAGGTTTAACTCGCCTCTAACGCTAATTTCTGCCGTGTCAAGTTGTCACTTTTAAGGTTTTTGTATCACTATTACCGGAAACAGTACAATGACATTTAGAGCGTGGAGTGCAGCCTTAGTGCAAGTAGGAAGCATATTATCACTGACACATTTTGCATTAGAACTATTCTTAAAAGTATTCAGCATTATGTCCTATGGTACTAAAACAAAAAAATAAAATAAAATGGCAGAAGAATAACTTCATGTCATTATTGTTGTGATTTATCTATTTTCTCTCTTAACAATGAATACGCATACAATATATGCAGTAACAGACTAAACGATTCATTAAGGTAAGATGGGGGAAGACTTTTGATTGAATTTCAGCTGACTTTCTGATTATGCCTTGCAGACTTGATGACAGAGATGATGGACATGTCCAGTGATCTGGTAGGAACTGGAATCCCTTTTCTTGATTATAAAATGTATGCAGAACGGATATTCTTTCCTGGCCACCGGGAGTCTCCTCTACGTCGGGATCTAGATGTGCAGGACTGTCGTCGACAAACTGTAGAACAAGGACTTGTCCAGCTGTCTAACCTACTTAACAGCAAACTATTTCTGACTAAGGTAAGCAAACTGAATAAATTGAATTCAAAACTTCAGAAATGGATTTTCACACGGTTCATAAGTAATCCATGTATATTTCAAGGAGACAAGTAACATGCTGTTTTCACAATTGGTTAGTTATTAAACTTTCATACATTGCTGTTGGCAAAAATAAAAGAGGGTGTAGAGTTTCTTTGCATCTCAGAGCTGATTTACATTTTGTGCAATGTACAGTAAATTAAGGCTGATCTGGATAAGGATAGCATAGTATATTGCAAACCATGAAGCATTTAAAGATTGTACACCATTGCTTTATGGGAACATGAAATAGCAATACAGCTCTGCTGTATATATGACAAGCAGAGTTATTTTTCAAAATACACCCTTTCACAAATCGGTTTAGGATTCATCATTCTTTCTACCCACCTGCTATCCTCCTGTATCTACAGCTGTAGTCATTGCATCAACTGTAGACCAGCTGCTGTTTGTCATACTGCTACTGTAGTTGCCATCTTGCTTTCTAACTAAATGTAGTGTATTGTTTACTGTGCTGTACAATTAGTTTTTTTCCCTATTGTATGAAATTGTCATTTATTAGTAATAGTGCGGATATCTTGTGTAGTGATTTTTCTGTCACTTTGATTAAGGTATCATCATTATAATACTACAATTATTATTTTAATATATGACATTTGTGAAACATGAAAAGGCTGACTTTGTCTACCAGCTTTAAGAGAGAAGTGGTTACAAGCAATAGAAATGTGAGAATCTACAGTGCATCCGGAAAGTATTCACTTTTTCCACATTTTGTTATGTTACAGTCTTATTCCAAAATTGATTAAATTCATTTTTTCCTCAGAATTCTGCACACAACACCCCATAATGACAACGTGAAAAAGGTTTACTTGGGATTTTTGCAAATTTATTAAAAATTTAAAAATTGAGAAATCACATGTACATAAGTATTCACAGCCTTTGCCATAAAGCTCCAAATTGAGCTCAGGTGCATCCTGTTTTCCCTGATCATCTTTGAGATGTTTCTGCAGGTTCATTGGAGTCCACCTGTGGTCAATTCAGTTGATTGGACATGATTTGGAAAGGCACACACCTGTCTATAGAAGGTCACACAGTTGACAGTTCATGTCAGAGCACAAACCAAGCATGAAGTCAAAGGAATTGTCTGTAGACCTCCGAGACAGGATTGTCTCGAGGCACAAATCTGGGGAAGGTTACAGAAAAATTTCTGCTGCTTTGAAGGTCCCAATGAGCACAGTGGCCTCCATCATCCGTAAGTGGAAGAAGTTTGAAACCACCAGGACTCTTCCTAGAGCTGGCCGGCCATCTAAACTGAGCGATCTGGGGAGAAGGGCCTTAGTCAGGGAGGTGACCAAGAACCCGATGGTCACTCTGTCAGAGCTCCAGAGGTCCTCTGTGGAGAGAGGAGAACCTTCCAGAACGACAACCATCTCTGCAGCAATCCACCAATCAGGCTTGTATGGTAGAGTGGCCAGACAGAAGCCACTCCTTAGCAAAAGACACATGGCAGCCCACCTGGAGTTTGCCAAAAGGCACCTGAAGAACTCTCAGACCATGAGAAACAAAATTCTGTGGTCTGATGAGACAAAGATTGAACTCTTTGGTGTGAATGCCAGGCGTCACGTTTAAAGGAAACCAGGCACTGCTCATCACCAGGCCAATACCATCCCTACAGTAAAGCATGGTGGTGGCAGCATCATTCTCTGGGGATGTTTTTCAGAGGCAGGAACTGGAAGACTAGTCAGGATAAAGGGAAAGATGACTGCAGCAATGTACAGAGACATCCTGGATGAAAACCTGCTCCAGAGCGCTCTTGACCTCAGACTGGTGCGACGGTTCATCTTTCAGCAGGACAACGACCCTAAGCACACAGCCAAGATATCAAAGGAGTGGCTTCAGGACAACTCTGTGAATGTCCTTGAGTGGCCCAGCCAGAGCTCAGACTTGAATCCGATTGAACATCTCTGGAGAGATCTTAAAATGGCTGTGCACTGACGCTTCCCATCCAACCTGATGGAGCTTGAGAGGTGCTGCAAAGAGGAATGGGCGAAACTGGCCAAGGATAGGTGTGCCAAGCTTGTGGCATCATATTCAAAAAGACTTGAGGCTGTAATTGCTGCCAAAGGTGCATCGACAAAGTATTGAGCAAAGGCTGTGAATACTTATGTACGTGTGATTTCTCAGTTTTTTTATTTTTAATAAATTTGCAAAAACTAAGTAAACTTTTTTCATGTTGTCATTATGGGGTGTTGTGTGTAGAATTCTGAGGGAAAAAAAATGAATTTAATCCATTTTGGAATAAGGCTGTAACGTAACAAAATGTGGAAAAAGTGATGCGCTGTGAATACTTTCCGGATGCACTGTAAAATTGCCACTTGTTTGCACACTTCGAATATTGTCTATGTCTTTTTCAGCCTTCTTAGTATTTGTATCCCTCCAAGTTTGATGTTGTCTGCATATTTCACAGGTTTACTAATTATGTCATAATATTTGTCATTAATATAAGTTAAAACCAGTAAAAGGTCTAGGAACAGATTTCTGACTTACTCCAATGGTGACCTCAACCACTGTGGAGCCTTCACCACTTATCTGTACTGTTTGTCTCCTGTCTGTTTACCAACTTAAAATCCAGTTTCGTATGTTATCTGGAATGTCATTGATGTCTAGCTTTAAAAGTAATCAACAATGTGGAAATGTATCAAATGCTTTTTGAAAGTCAAAGTAAATTGTGCTGTACATGTTGATGTCATGTACTATTCCATGGGTCTACTCGGATTTCAAAAATTTCAAATCAAATGAATAATCTGTTTGTGGTATTTTTCTTTAGTTTATCCACACACTGGAGTGTCAGCGCACCTTTTCCCCTCGAGATCGGGCCTATGTGGCTTCCTTGCTGACCGTCTCTCTCCATGGCAAGCTGGAATACTTCACAGACATCCTGAAAACTTTGCTTAATGACTTAGTGGAGCAGTATGTTGCAAAGAATCCTAAACTGATGCTAAGGAGGTACATTTAAGTTTTAAAGCAATAATATGAGTAACATGTTAGACTTAACTTAAAAAAGATTTAAAACAGGCTATTAAATTTTGCTATTCATTGAGAATGAGATATCGAGTATTCGAGTATTGAATATTCGAGGTATGATGGTGCAGCTGGGATGTGTATTAGCTTATGCACCACCAGTTGTTTCAGGTTATTGTGTATTTTCCAGATATTTTATTATAGGTAGGCCCAGGGATCAAAAGGGAGTTCTTCATGGATGGATGTATGTGTATTAATTCTACTACGGTCCCTTCCAGTGTTTTGTCAGCTTTGGTGGGTGCCTGAGTGTGCAATTTTCCATTTCACTATTTCCTATTACTGCTTCTTTTAGAGGTCTTACTAATTAACTCTAAACCGCCACTTACATTTTATACTTTGCTCCTTTTCTTTGTTTTAATTCTGTTTTAGAATGCTTTGTTTTCTGAATCCTTCTTTGTATTTTTGTTTTCATATCACATGAATATTACCAAATTTTAAATAGTTTACCTTTTTCAGTCTGACCTTTACAATGCTGATATTATTGAAACTTCCCCTATTAAAGCCATTAATATTTTGCTCATATAGATTCAATTCCCACTGTTTATAATTTTGATGACCTACTGTGCTGTATTTACTGTAAAACTGTAAATTGCAGGTCCTGTATGCAAAACTTGAACACTTCCTTGTTCTGCAGTTATTGTTTTTGCCTTAGTAACTCGGAATTTTGTTTACATCGGTTAAGGTTTCATCTAGATTCCCAAAATATTGTGTTTTTGCCACTTTACTATTCATTTTCTAAATTTGTAATGATAAACATAATTATATTTTATATTACATATCTGTGAGTGTGTGTGTGTGTGTATATATATATATATATATATATATATATATATATAATTGATAAAAAGGAATGCCATAAAAGATGCAATATCTTGTTCAGTCTAGACGAGGCGCATGCCATGTAATGAAATGACTCAGAACTTGATTGCTGTACCTTTTCAACTAAGTAATTCAAGAGAAATGTGCATATGTGCCAAGCCCACACAAAAGTAATGCCAAAGATGATGGAAGCAACTGGTAGCTTTCCTGTCTCTCTTGGGAAAGGTCAAGCTCTAGGAATCTTCTAAAATGTCTTCAAAAGTTGACAGCATTTGATACAGTGGTCCTTTTTTCACACAGAGGTAAAGGACCTATAGATGAGTACTAGACAGTTCATAGAAAGAAGCAAGCAAAGTTGCAATAAACCTGAATTTGTGCACAATTTTGTGAGGAGGAATGAACCTCTGAATAGGCCAAACACATACACACACACACGCACACGGCAAAATAATGAAATGCCAGCGCAGACGACTAGAAAAAGACTGATGATTAAGCACTGAAGTAAATTCAGCACTCTCTTAGGTTTTGTAGAACAATCAGAGTTAACTCTGTTCAAATAGGAGCTAAGAAGCTAGAAACTCAAACAGCAAGGGGAAAAGCCTTCAGAGAAAAGTGGAAGACCAGCTAGTTAGCATCACAGTATTTTTAATTTGCTACCTTCCAAAATGGCAGATAAAAAATAAAAGAAGAAGCAAGCTCTAATAAGAATTTTTTTTGAATGTGCTCTACTTGTATAAGCGTTTATATCATCTTGACTTGGGTAACTGCAGTGCTTACTGTTGTAGCAAGTATACTAATTTGCATCTCACAATGTGTTTAAAACTTTGAGAAGCTGATTTCATCCTGGTTAATGTCTCAGAATTGCATTTCTGCATTCGTTTCTTGTCTAATTTGACATTGATTTAAAAAGTTCTGAGTTTAAACATGTTAATCAGTTTCAGGAGCTAAATTGCCCTATTTTTAACTTATCTTTGTGTTCCACTCTCAGCCTTTATTTTGCAGCCTCTTGCTTATCTCAGGACAACAAAGCCATTTTATCCCATGCCTACCGACTTCCTTTTCTTCTTTTTATTTTAACTTCTGTTTGTTTATCCTCTCTACACAGTTCTTAGAAGATCGCTTTTATAGACACTGTTTAAAATAAAGTAACTTATTTATTAGTTTAGAAATTAAAACAGTTTTATTTGTCTGCAACGGTTTTGTTTCTGTGTGCCAAAAGTGTGTTCCAGGCAGAAATGTATCTTAAAGAGAAATCTGAGTGGTTTCTAAATTCAAAGTGAGGGTGGAAGAAACATCTTAATAATGCCAAAATAAAAGCCGCCATGTTTTCTATAGAGACATACAGCCTATGCTAAAAGTGAAATTCTGTGCAACAGGAAACAGTGTTGACCTTTTTTTTTTTTTTAACGTTAGTTTCTGCTTGTTGTATACTTTTGTCGCTATCATTGTTGTGCTCATGTCTGGCTCCTATAATGATCTGTCATGTTGAAAAACTTGGTATGCCTTGCCCTATTAAAAACAGAATATACTCAGACAAACCCAGAAGAAAAGCTTTATCTATCTATCTATCTATCTATCTATCTATCAAAAAAATCCAACGTCTGTTTGTATGTATATATGTCAGTGTGCTTTTCACGCGAGAACTACTTAACATGATGAGAGAAGTTGCAAAATACTGTTAAGTATCATAGTTTGATTGCAGTACTCATTTAATTACGAGTCTGAGAGAGAGAGAGGCTGTGGGCCCGGGGGTCCTCCTCACTCACACGGCAGCCTCCGTTCGAGTCACTCTACCTCTCCCCACGTGTTGGAGTGTATCTTGCCTCCACTTAGCTCGTGATGCCTGTTTATTCAACAGACACCTACAGATTGTTAAGGAGTAACTTTTGACGTTTTTGAGAGAGAGAGGTCAGAGCTACATGTATGTGTTTTAGAGGATAGCTGCTGATTGCCAGAGATATCCTGGCCGCATGCTTTTCTCCCCACGCTCTCCCATCAGAGCTGAACACAATCAGATACAGTGCCAATGTTTGACATTAGAGCGGATTTTTTTTTTTTTTTTATTGACTTTAAAAGTTTGCCCTGTTTCATTACTATGTGGGCAGTGCCACGGGGGACAGCTAATGTATTATATAGTGCCTCTGAGATTGTTTTTGCATCATTAAGCTGTGCCATATTTATAGGATTTGTTCAGTTATTATTCAGAGTGTCACATCATACTAAACATGCACAGTTCTTTTGCTAAATATGATCATTTGAGTCTACAGCAACAGAATGGGAGAGTAAACTTTTTGTTTTTTTAAACTGGCTTACAGGACTGAAACTGTTGTAGAAAAACTATTAACCAACTGGATGTCAATTTGTCTTTATGCCTTCCTCCGGGTGAGTAAACCTGCATTATATATATTAAGTAGTACCTTTCTTGTTTAATACCACTGGCTGAAAACTTCTCTAAGAATTGCAAAAGGTGTCAGAAGACGATTTTAAGTTGATTCTATTTTGTTTAAAAAAAAACACACAGATTACTAATCAAAACAGTGTATTTATAATTTTTAGTTTTGTGTTTCTCCTTCTCTGTAGAATTAGTTTTCATAAACTGTTTGCCATTTATGTGTTAACTGTCTTAACTATAATTTCCTTTTAGAATTTGTCAGACTCCACCAGTGCCCTGAAACTTGCGGTTACACATTTACCCCCCAAATTTCCAAAACCTATTAGTGAGCTTCCCCAAACCACAAATGTGATAACTCATGTGACTGCCATTGATTGCGATTTGGGTTCAAGTAATTTAAGCGTGTAATGTCCACAGAACAACCCCAGACACAAGAGTAAAGGCCAGTATTTTAACAGATGAAGGAAAAAATAGGCAAACTATTCTGGGTACATCTAGTTCATGTTGACATTACTGTATTATCTTCTTATGGCAGCCATTTCTGGACCAGTGTTTAGTGGGATAAACCTTTATGTTAATGGAGAATTTCACTTGGAAATATTGAAAACACTTTGACAGCTTCGTCATCACATTTTTGTTTTTTTTTTTTTCTGTTACAGGATTTTGCCGGAGAGTCTCTATACATGCTTTTCCGAGCAATAAAGCACCAAGTTGACAAAGGGCCTGTTGATGCCGTCACTGGTAAAGCCAAGTACACCTTAAATGATAATCGTCTACTCCGGGAGGATGTGGAATACCGCACGCTGGTAAGAGGTTTATAGAAGACCTGAAGAAACTAACAGTTGTCTGAAAAAGGCTATAATTACAATTTTAAGGGTACTCCTGCACACATTTTTTTCTGCTTTGAAAATATATTATGAAACTATTAAATACAAGGTTAGGAGCACGCACTGATACAGTGCAATGCCGCACCCACCACACGACAAACCAATTCAGGATCCAGATTAGGACCAGAGTACAGCCATGCAATGGGTGATACCTCAGCACCACACTAGTTCAGATGGAGTGGAACAGTGTGAGGTTTTTTTTATGGTGGCTGGAGTGCCAATTCTGCCTCCAACCCCCAAGTTTTTTCCTCCAGGTTGGAGGGCCTACATGCAGGGACAGATGCAGATCAACGTCATACCCAGGACAGAGCAATTGCAGGTTAAGGGCCTTGCTCAAGGGCCCAACAGAGCAGAGACCCTTATGGCATTTTACAGGTTTTGAACCGGCAACCTTCTGATTGCCAGTGTAGATCCCTAGCCTCAGAGCCACCACTCCATAAGAGGTTTAAAATTGCTATTTGATCATTTCATAAAGTTAAAACGATACATTTTTGTATACAGTATTTTAAAATTGTTTTAGACTGTTTGATTTAATAGTCATATGCAAATGTGACGAATATCTCCAGTATTAATATCCTAGGGTGGTTAGTGCAAATTGCTGTGTGCTACTCTGCAAAATAAAGTTTTCATTCCTGTTTACAGTTATTTAGAGTTTTGGTTTTATTCTTGAGGACTGTTTATGTTTAACACCTTTATACTAGATATTACATGATATGCATTGTTTATCGTCACTAGAGTTTAATGTTCTTAAAATACTAAGAAGAAACAGTATTCGGTACAAATCTGTAACTTGCATTCATTTGACTCTGGTGTGTTCTAGGGTTGTCGCAGTGCCAAAATTTCAAACTTTAATACAATACTAAGGAGAGTATTGAAATTCATTACCGTGTTTGATGCCCAATACAGTATGTAATGTAACTGGGTTAAACAATTATTTTATAAATATGTAAATAAAATCTGAATATGAATCTGTATTCATTAAAATCTTTACTTTGATGAAAACAAATAATAAAAATTTTAGTTATCAAATGCAAATACTTTATAAGTCATGCACTCTTTTGTGAAAGGTAACAGTTCTGTAAATAATAAAAAAAGTAAACAAATTTAAATCTGGTCACATTGATGAAAAAAATACTGTTAGGTGGTACAGTGAAATATATATATATATAATGCTACTTGAATAAGCAGTGCAGTCATTTGCAAACAGTATACATACAAATATTACAACAAATATTAAATAAACAGTCAAGTAAAAAGTAAATAAACCCCTAAATTAATGAAACAAAGGTAATAAAATTGTTCAGAAAAGTAACACATAAACAGACCACTAGCTCACTTAAAGGCTATGCATAAATAAATGGAAGTAACGTGCTACTGCAGCACACTTAGTGCCAAGAGTTTAAAAATCATTGGAGACCCAGTGCTAAATAGTCTTGCCCCAGAATGCACTGCACAGACTAAAACTGAATCCTAGGTAAAAAAATAATTGCAGACCCCTGTCTTCACACGTTAGATGTTTGAGTACAAAAGACACTTTAACTTATGGAGGAAAAAAAAAACGTCCCATTCCTACTTCAAACACAACGGTTCAACTTCAACTCTATTTTCATATGTACTCAGTACAATGAAAATCTTATTCTACAAGTCCTCCAGATATAGAGAAGAATACACAACAATAAACTAAAAACACTTACAAAATCCTGCACGTCTAAAAACTTAAGAACACTAGTAAGACAGACAAACAAAGACAGTTGCTGGAGGCGTACACAGAGACGTTACAGACTTACACTGATGAATGTCCTTTTTCTTATTATTATTGACTTGTGTCAGTCTTTCAACTGTTTGGCTAAATTGGTGGTTTGCCCTGTTTGTCAGTTAAGTATGCTGATGAAGGCTCCAATGATGCTGAAAGTGCCAACTTTTTTTAACGCCTGTCAGTGGGGGAAAATATGGCTACAACTCTAGCCTTGCCCATTGGTAGCCTACTAGGCTCAATTGTCAAAAGCCAGAACAAACCAGAAGAGGATTCGCAATGTAGAATCAGTACAATGAGAAATGAGTATTGTAACAATTTCTAAAATGTTACATTCAACATTGTAATAGTTTTAACAACTCTAGTGTGTTCTAAAATGCCATTTGTCTTTTACAGACTCTTAATGTTCTCATGCAAGGAGCAGGGAATGACAGTCAACCCATGCAAACAAAAGCACTGGACTGTGACACAATCACACAGGTTAAGGAGAAGATCCTGGACCAGGTTTACAAAGGGACATCTTACTCCCACCGACCTCACACAGATTCCTTAGATCTTGGTACGTATCGATTGGTGAATGAGAATGTCAAAACTTCACAAAGGGAGAAGACTTTATACCATCTTGCTCATTAAAAAACAATAAAAAAAATAGTGGCCATGCACGAATTGGTAATCTAGTTTTGCTTTTGTAGCAAAGCTCCCCTGCTGATGAATTCTTCCAAGTTCACATTTATCTGCACCCGCATGGAATTAGAGCAGAGAGAAGGTAGAGATATGAAAATACAATCTGGTTTGCAGGAAGGATAATGAACAGGCTGATTAAATGGAGGTTAAAGGATTTTCCATGACCTTGGAAGTTCAAGCTACATCAGCAAATGTATGGTCTCCCTGTATAGCTGGTTTATCAGAATGACAAGCATATGCACTTCATAAGCCATGTAATCGTGTAAAGAAAATGAACATAAGGGGTTAATTTGGCAGTCCATTGTATGAAGGCTTAACTGGAATCCTCTATACTATGCCCACCCTGCATTTAACAAACAACTTCTCCTTCTAACCAGATAATGCATTTTGCAAAAGGGACACTATATCTCTTTTATGGTAATGAAAAGACCAAGAGTCAGATTCAATGTCCACGCCAGTTATGGCTTACACCCAAGGTGCAATTGTCATACTTGATTTGTCATTGAGCAAACATATTCTGGCAGGTACTATTCTGAAAAGCGCTGCTAGAAGTTTAGGATCTGTGGTATGCCCAGAAGTGTGTTATAAATAACCCATTCAGCTATATAAGGTTACTGTTATGATTCAACATACTTTGAAAATGTATTTCTCCTTAAGTACATTTTTGTGCTGACTTGTGGAAGTTGTTCTGAAGGTTTTTGCCACCTACAATTTAATGCCAGTGTTAAAATACCATTTTGAACCATGTTAAAAATAAAATGTATGTACATTTGACACTATCTTGTTTTTCATGGGTGCTGCCATTTTTACAATACCATCATCCCAACACATTGCTAGGTGTGTGGCTTCAGAGGGTGCAAAAGTTTGCGTCATTATTGCGAAGATATGAAAGCTGGCGTTTAATTACCTGCACTTTCTAAGATTGTTAAATAAACCCTAAAGCCTTCTTAAAAGCTCTTATAGAATTCTTGCTTTCTGACTTTTTTCCTCTGAATTATGACTGATTTCTGCCTAATGTTTGCATTTGATTGTCTGTCTTTAGTCTTCCTGGTTTTGACTGATGCTTATTTTTAGTATGTTTGTCTCCTAATCTTTCCTTATTGCTTACTGTTTGGGTTTAACAGTTTTGCCTGTGTGGCAGTACAGATGTAACCAGAAAAGGTGGCCAGATAAAGAAGAAACTTAAAGAAAGCTACAATCACAGGGCCTTAATACAGCAATACACAGTAGATTGAATTCCTTTATTAGTAAAGATGCTCCACTACATCATCCCTGCAGTGGAGAAGAGAGAAGGGGTAGGGAGTGAGTTACGTTGTTTCAGTCTGAGCTTCTTGTTTGCATATTATATAAAAGTTTCTTTGCAGAGAATTGTGCTTAGGGCAGAGTTGTTCTAAAGATCTAGATATGTACATTAGGCAAATGTTAAATACTGGATAATTTGGTGAAACAAGTTTGGCGTAATACTTTTTGCTCAAGATATCATCTACACTGCTATGTTTCTCTTAATGAGCTCTGAACTATAAGACTTTTACTGTTTCCATCAGTTCATGGATAAAATAAAGAGGCAACAGACAGTAGCATCTAAACAGAAAGAGGTGTAAGATATGGCAAACCATTCTGGCATATATGATTTGATTCCTGAATCCCAAATCTGAATATTTGACGTCATATAGGAAAATGAAAAATTAAAGCATGACCTCCTCCTACCTAAAGCAGCATTTTTTTTCAGTTAGGACTCTTTAATAGTCTAAATAAACAATATAGGAAATCCATCCTACTTCCTACAATGAATCAACTAATGCAAATGTTAATTCAGAAATTTTACTGGGCAATAATTAGCTCTTGACCGGGATGGTCTTACATCCAGAAATTGTATAAAACTAATCCATTACATGCAGTATATTAATGAAGTGATGTGTCTGCATAGACACCGAAAACAACATGTCATCAACACAGAATACCTTCTGCAGACGCTTGTCCTTCAGAAATCCCATCATGTTTGGTTTGTTGTACAGATAAATAATGTGGTAATTTCTAGACTATTACAATATCTGTAATATTGTTACCCAACAAAAATAAACAAAATCAGTAGCAAAAAGTCTTTGAAGATCATTTACAGTTATATTTGCTGTATATCAATAATATAGAAGTTAGGAATAAAAGTCATTTTTCAACTCAGTACTTTATTACATAAAGCCATACTTGGCCACATTTCACTGTAAACTTAATTTCAGTAGTGTAGGATGGTCTTGTTCATACCATTTGCTTGTTCAGTGGAATGTGAAAAAGCTGCATACCTACTGAAATAATGTAATTAAGAATTCTTCTGACAATCTTTATTTCAGAATGGAGGTCTGGTGTGGCAGGCCATCTTATCCTGTCAGATGAAGACTTAACATCTGTTGTCCAGGGGAACTGGAAGCGACTAAATACTCTGCAGCATTATAAGGTGAGTCAAAAATATTATTCTGGGGAACACAGTTTTGGCCGTGTTCCTCCTCTTCTTATCCTTTATATTAATTTTAGTACTGTATATTGATATGTACCCAGCAGGTAACAAAGAACCTATTTTTCTTATCCAGTATGTTTCATTTTTTTGTGTGTAACTAAGAGGCAATCTTTTATTTTTTATTATTTTTATCTCTGTCTAGCTGTAAAATCAAGTATTTTTTTCTCATAACATAATTATTATATTTCATCCCTAGGTACCTGATGGTGCCACAGTGGCTCTTGTCCCACGAAACAGCAAGCATATACATCATGAAAACCATGATTACATGGCTGGAGAAAGTAAGAAACTTGATTTTGTTTTCTTGCACAGATAACATAAAGAAATGCACAATATGTGAAGGCTAATTCAGATAAGAGCATATCAGCTTTTGTAATACACTGTATTGTACATCTTAGTGTAGACAATGATATATTATTACGGGGGGATAAACAATTTCTCTTTGTTTACATTTAGTGTCTGTCAGTGATAGATTATTTATTGCAGGCCACACATTTTTCAGTTCATAGGTGGATAGATGGAGCACTGGCAGCTTCAAAGGAGAACTTTGTTAGATGGTCAAATGAAGATAACGTTGTTCTGTTATTTTCTAAAGGGCCCTGTTGAGATTACATTATTATTCTGTTATTTTCTCAAGGTTCTTTGTATTTCCGAGCTGTTCATCTTGCTACTGTTTAAAAGTAAATATACAGTGGAACCTCGAGATACGATCACCTCTTTATACGAGAAATTCAAGATAAGAGGAAAGTATGAGCGAAAAAATTGGATCTAAATACGAGCATTGCCTCGCGTAAAGAGCCACCAGCCAGGCTGTGGGTATGCGTGACACGTTTCCCGATCCGCCTCGACTCAGGGATTCACCCAAGCTGACGCTGCCAGCCCGTCAGCTCACTCAGTGTTCCTTGTTCTCCCGTAGCGTGAGGATCTACGCATTTGTGCGCTTGTGATTTCATTGTTTCGCTGTAGCAGTTCGCCGTATAAGCATATCCAAAAATATCGCGGACATGCAGACGGAGAATAGGAGACGATTGCCCTCAAGAGGAGAGAGAGAGGCGCGAGCGAGAGAGATAAGGAGAGAGAGAGGGAGAGGCGCGAGCGAGAGAGATAAGGAGAGAAAGACGCGCACGAGAGAGAAGAACCATCAGCTCAGTTATGATCACATGATGCTCAGCAGACAAAGTATATCCATACTACTCGTATTGCAAGACATCGCTCGTTTTATCAAGTCAAAATTAATTAAAAAATTTAGCTCGTCTTGCAAAACACTCATAAACCAAGTTACTTGCAAACCGAGGTTCCACTTGTATATATTATTTATCAGTGTTATTTGTTAGGAAAATTGATTTTTATGTTGATATTTTTGGGGGTGCGGAACGGATTAACTAGATTTCCATTATTTTCAATGGGGAAGTTTGTTCTAGATATGAGAAATTCGCTATACAAACTCAGTGCTGGAACGAATTAAACTCGTATCTTGAGGTTCCACTGTAATTGTAAAAATGTGAATGCGTAGTTCTCAACAACAACAACTATTTATATAGCACATTTTCATACAAAAAGTATCTCAAAGTGCTTTACATAATGAAGAAAAGAAAAATAAAAGACAAAATAAGAAATTAAAATAAGACAACATTAGTTAACATAGAAAAGGAGTAAGGTCCGATGGCCAGGGTGGACAAAAAAGAAAAAAAACTAAAACTCCAGACGGCTGGAGAAAAAAAATAAAATCTGCAGGGATTCCAGGCCATGGGACCGTCCAGTCCCCTCTGGGCATTCTACATAACATAAATGAAACAGTCCTCTTTGTAGTTAGGGTTCTCATGGAGTCACTTGATGTTGATGGTCATACAGACTTCTGGCTTTTAATCTATCCATCATTGTTGGAACATCACAGTGCTTTGAGTAGATGCGCCACCACCAAAAGGATACCGGAAAAGGAAACAGAAGAGAGAGTAGGGGTTAGTACAGATTTTAGAGCCACCATGAATATGAATAGTTATTATAATGAGTTGGATATACTGAGTATCAGGATTTTGATTACAATGAAGTTATGAGGAAGCCATGTTAAAATAATGTGTTTTCAGCAGTTTTTTAAAGTGCTCCACAGTATCAGCCCGGCAAATTCCCACTGGCAGGCTATTCCAGATTTTAGGTGCATAACAGCAGAAGGCCGCCTCACCACCTTTAAGTTTTGTTCTTGGAATTCTAAGGAGATACTCATTTGAGGATCCGAGGTTATGATTTGGAATATAAGGTGTCAGACATTCCGATATATAAGATGGGGAGAGATTATTTAAGGTTTTATAAACCATAAGCAGAATTTTAAAGTCAATCCTGAATGACACAGGTAACCAGTGTAGCGATATCAAAACTGGAGAAATGTGCTCGGATTTTCTTTTCCTAGTTAGGATTCTAGCAGCTGCATTCTCAGTCATTGTTATTGTGCTTTTCAAATCACAAACAAAACACGTGCTCAGGCTTTGCATTTCCTTGACTCTGCATTTCACCAATCCAAAGTTTGGTGTTTTTTTTTTTTAACCAACTTATTTAATGGAGTATTCTATAATGTATCCATAATAGACCATGTAGCATGACACCAATCAGATATTTCAAATACCCCCTCTGGAAACTTGAATGATTTCTTCTTCTAGAGTAAATTCTTCTTTTTTTTTCTGTTTAATTCAGGGATTATAAAATTCCTGCATTAAAACACATAAAATCTAATGGTGTTTTATAGGAGCTGTACAATTTAAATTGTTCTTCCTTTCAGAAACTCCCATGTTAGAAGACGCTGACGAAGGTGGCATTAAACTTTGGCACCTTGTTAAGGCTAGTGAGGAGCCAGAACTGCCCAAACACCGTCGTGGAAGTCTGCGGGAAAGAGAAAGAGCTAAAGCCATCCCTGAAATTTATTTGACACGTCTTCTGTCTATGAAGGTTCTTATTTATATACCTCTCCTTTTTTCCCCTTGGGGGAATTTGTATGCTAATAAGTTCACATTTTGCACTTTAAAGGATTATTATGCAATATTGGAGAATGAAGTTGATAGATTAATGCAGAACAGTGTTTAAGCCATTCAATTAAAAGGCACTTGTAGCATAATGTACAGACGGCTTTCATAACATTATTATTGATCTTGAGAGACTTTGGGTTACAAATGAGTTTCATTTCTGTGGACGCTCTTAACCTGATTTTGTATGTAAGTCTGAACTTGTACTGAAAAATGTCCATTAATGGGAAATCTGAAACAATGCATAATGCATTGTTGCCTATTTTTCAGAAAAAAGTTACAAATTTATTAAAAAAGACAGTGAAGCAATGTTACTGAACTTTAAATAATAATACACAAATAATGAAATTTGAGTTTGAACCTCCAGTATATACAGTGTTTTGAACTTAAACATTCTATAGTTTTCATAATGACACAGTACATCACAGAAGGCGTAATAATGGTACTAAATTACCAGCAACCGACAATTTTGAGACAGGTGCTGCCTCTGCTTAATATCGCTCAGGATGTCCCACTCTCATCATCTATACTTCCTGAGATTGCGTGGCTGGGAAGTGTGCTTGGGACAATGGGAATTTGAAGTGGTGGATTCTACCACACCTCAAGCAGCCAGCTAACTGGTTACCTTTGAAATAGTTTCTTGTGTAAATGCATACACACCTTTTTCATTTGGTAAGACACATAAATAAAATTAAATGATTTAAAATGTTGACAAAAAATACTGTGTACTACAATGTACTATACATCAGCATTAATGAAAGCTGCTAGATATTCATCCACATCAAAATTAATTCCTTTCATCTATAAAATAAACAGAAGTCGCTAATAGAAAATTAATTTAAAATTCAGTTGAAAAGAAAAAAATTGCAATTTTGCTTGTTCATGTTTGCAGAATTGCCGTAAAACATAAGATTGCCCCGACCTCAGACCCACCTGTATAGGATTAACATGCACTGTCAGTGTCAAAGAGGATGTTTGCCATTATGAAACATGTTAAAACATCCTTGATTCGTTGTCAGGTTTCTTATGGGCCATATCCAAATCATCTTCTTTCTGATAATAGGGAACTCTCCAGAAGTTTGTAGATGACCTGTTTCAGGTTATTCTAAGCACAAGTCGTCCAGTCCCTCTTGCAGTGAAATACTTCTTTGACCTCCTTGATGATCAAGCTGTGAACCATGGGATTTCTGACTCTGAAACCATACATATTTGGAAAACAAACAGGTATACTTATTATATGTTCTTCATAATTAAGAAGTCAACTTTTTATGATGTTTCATATTTTCAGATGTGACTTTATACAGTATATGGGGCACAACCAAATTCCGTATTCCACATTTTTACTTTTACAGTTTACCCTTACGTTTCTGGATCAATATCATCAAAAACCCACAATTTATCTTTGATGTCCAGGCTTCAGATAATGTGGATGCTGTGTTGTCAGTCATTGCACAGACGTTTATGGATTCCTGTACAATTGCAGAGCATAAACTGGGACGGGTATGTGCTAAAAGATGACAACATACTTTTAAATTTTTTTATTTTCTATGTATGTTTTTCCTCAGTGTTTTTTCATTTCTTGTTCATTTTCATTAAAACCTTGATACTAATTTAGTGCAAAGATATTTGACTGCTTTTGATCATAGGTTGTGCTTGATGTTCAGGAGAGATGTAATTGTTAAATAATAATGTGTTCAAAGCAGATCTGTGACAATTTTAAGTAGAAGTTATGACCTTGTTCCTAAAGAACTCAATTTTAAAGTAAAAAAAAGTAAGTATTATCTCTTAACTGGCCCACCATGCAACCCTGAGCAAGTCATCTGCCAACTTGATTTTTACAAATCTGAAAATTTTAAGGGAAAACACAATGAGAAGTAATTTGAAATGATAATGATCTTACAATGTAATGTATAGAATTAAAATGACTGACTGAGAAAATATTTTGAAATATTGAACCCAATGCTTTATTCTTAGCATGCATTGAGGGAACTCCATTAGTATTCCTATCTTAAATTTAAAGATTTCAGACATCCCGTTATGTATTCAAATGTAACATTCTTACTTTTGTCTGCCACCAATCTGTCCAAGCCTGTATGCTATTGAGATCATTTGTTTGTTTATATATATATATATATATATATATATATATATATGTGTGTATATATATGTATATATATGTGTGTATATATATATATATATGTGTATATATATAGTGTATATGTATATGTATATATATATATATGTATATATATATATATATATATATATATATATACATATACTATATATATATATATATATATATATATATGAGAAGTAATTTGTATGTATATATGTGTATATGTATAATATAGTGTATATGTATGTGTGTATATATATGTATATATGTGTATATGTATAATATAGTGTATATATATATATATATATATATATATATATATATATAGTGTGTATATATATATATATATATATATATATATGTATATATATATATAGTGTGTATATATATATATATATATATATATAGTGTATATGTGTATATATATATATATATATATATATATATATAATAAATAGAGAGAGAGATATAGCAGGGGCTTCACCACTGGCCTCTGAGTTACTCCTAATTTCACCC
The DNA here is from genome assembly GCF_016835505.1 of Polypterus senegalus. Classification (NCBI taxonomy): domain Eukaryota; kingdom Metazoa; phylum Chordata; class Cladistia; order Polypteriformes; family Polypteridae; genus Polypterus; species Polypterus senegalus. Next base: position 47,208,518 of record NC_053165.1, read on the forward strand.
AATTCTGATGAGGGTCCACGAGGAACAACCCTCTGCTTCATGGGTTTTAGCCAAATCTGTACCTATCTACACACTACACCCTGAGCTCCCACTTATTTTATTTTAATGCCCAACTTCTCATGTGGGACCTGCTCACTTTATCAAGTGTATGTGTATTGGTATGTTTTGTGGGCTACATGATATTTAATAAATTCACCTGCAATTTATTTAATGATGAATATTGGGGTTGTCTTGTAAAGACGTGAGAGATACTATATAAAGGTATCCATTTTTGCGTATATACATTTTTGATTTATGTAGAAATCAAGACATGTAGATTGTGGCACTTTTCTCGGATGATCAAAGACGAGGCCTGTCTTGACTTGAGGCCAGTGCTTTATTTCTTAAGACACTTTCCAACTCAATCATCGGTTTTTATTTCTTGTAGGACTCTCCAATTAATAAATTGTTATATGCCAGAGACATCCCTCGATACAAGCAAATGGTGGAAAGGTAAATGTTTCTTTAATTTCTTGAGCAGCAGTATGGCTTTCGGTTAATACTTAAATGTATGCCTGATTAATTTCTGTTGATGGGAGGGAGAAAGCTATCTGTTTCTGAATATCTGAAAAGTGCCTCAAGGCCTAAACAGAAACTGAATTTTTGGCACATGTGGAAAGTTGTTTTTAAATTACTGTTTGTTTAACTGTTTAAATATTTCATGCTTTGTATTTGATGAAACTAAGATATATTTTACATTAACGATACTTTTGGTGGTGTTTATTTAGACTTTGTAAAGTATAAGCAAACCTTAAGTGCAGGAAAGTAAACAAACCTTTTAAAAACTCCCATCAATGATAGGTACCTGTATTTTTAAAACTTGTTCTGCTAGATGGCAGTCAAGAGGCATGCCAAGTCAGTGCATTGCCTAGAGTACGTTTTATGTTTAGGATGAAAAAGTGTTCAGCAGCATAGCCTCAGAATATGATCTTAATATGTTTATTTTTTTGACTATTACAGCAAATAATTGCTATGAAAGAAGATACTGGTTACAACAGATACTTCATGCACTCTGAGATAGTAAAGCAATACTGAATTCATCTGGGCACTACATTTTTTTTCCACGTAATTTTTTTGCATTCAGGATGTTTCATAAATTTTTAGCTGAAAATATTTTAAATTGCAAATTATACATACAAGTACCTTCAGAAAAATATTAAGCCCCTTTCACTTTTCCCTTTTTTGCCTTGCGTTAAATCTGTTTCAGTTCATTTTTTCAATCATCAAGTAACACTCAGTGGCAAAAAATTCAGTAAGAAATTATCACACTGACACAACCCTTTACTAAACACTTTGTTGAAGCCGCTATGGCAGTGATTTCAGCCTGGAGTCGTCTTGGGTATAATGCAACAGCACACCTGAATTTGCAGATTTCCTTCTTTCTTCTCTGAGTGTCTCTCATGCTCGGTCAGGTTAGATCGAGAGAGTCAGTGGACAGCTTATTTTCATGTCTCTCAAGAGCAGTTCGACAGGCTTGAGGTCTGGCCTCTGGCTATGGCCACTCAAGAACATTACCAGAGCTGTTCCTAAGCTCCTCCTGTACTTTTGTCTTTGTGCTTAGGGTCATTTTCCTGTTGGACAGTAAACCTTTGGCCCAGTCCAGAGCGTCTTAGAGCAGATTTTCATTAAGGCTACCTTGGTACATTGCTCCATTCAGCTTTCCTTCAGCCCTAACTATTTTCCCAGTCCCTGCTGCTGTAAAACATCCCCACACCATGATACTCCCACCGTCATGCTTATCTTGAAGTTGTATTGCCCAGGTGATGAGTGCTGCCTGGTTTTTGTCAGACATGATGCTTAGACTTAAAGCCAGACGGTTCAATCTTAGTTTCATAAGACCAGAAAACTTTGTTTCTTATAGATGGAAAGTCCTTTAGGTGCTTCTTTGCAAACCCCAGGCAAGCTTTCAAGTGTAGTTTGGCCATTCTGCCATTCAGCTTAGATAACTGAAGTATTGCAGTGGTGATTAATCTTCTAGATGTTTCCTCCATCTCCACACAGAAACTCAGACTGAATGACCATTGGGTTTTTGGCAAACTCTCTTGCCCTTCTTCCATGGTTCCTCAGTTTAGCTGGTTGGCCAGAACTAGGAAGAGTCGTGTTTGTTCTAAACTAGAATAGTTCAAAAATGATGGAGGTCACTGGGCTCTTCAGTACTGCATACATTTTTGTTGACTTCCCCCACTCTGCACCCCAACACAATTCTGTCTGTAAGCTTTGCAGGCAGTTCCTTCAATCTCATGGTTTTGTTTTTGCTCTGATGCACATTGTCAGCTGTGGGACATTATATGGACGATGCAGGTTATTTTCTAGTAATGGAAAACTGACAACTTTTTTTCCCCGGCACAGATATTTGAGGTGACATAAGAGGCATGGAGAATATTTATTTTGGAAGTCAAAGGGTTGAGTATCTGCTTTTTGCAGATGTCCTATTTGCATCATCAAACAGAACTCCAGCACTAACACGAGCATCATCCAGTAGAGAGTGATGGAGCTAGGGTGGGAAGTCCATCCATCCATCATCCATCCTGCTATATCCTAACTACAGGGTCACGAGGGTCTGCTGGAGTCAGTCCCAGCCAACATAGGGCGCAAGGCAGGAAACAATCCCCTGGCGGGGCGGGGCGCCAGCCCATCGTGGGAAGTGGTACCCCTAAATCTGAGATCATTCTCCTCTTCTGGAAAAGAGAGGCTTGCTTCCCGAAGACAGACAGGGAGGAGGTTATGTACTTCTGGATCTTGCTCACAATTGAGGAGTGTAGCAACAACTTGATATGCTGGATTTACAGACATTTTACAGCACTGTGGTGATGAAATGAGAGCAACTGTAGGTCATTGGACAGATCTTTCCACTTAACCAAAAAGATTGACTGGTACTAGGCGAAGTAAGATTATTGAGTAAATGGCAGGGCTGACTCTCCGTGATTGGGTGCAGAGCCCAACAATCTTAAAAGATCTTGAAGTAGAACTGCTGCTTCTCCAGTTGAGTACTGGTAAATATTCTGTTGCGATCACTCAGACTAGGTCATTGTGAAAGCTCAACGTTATTTATTACCTTCTAAATGAAAAGATACATTTTAATAAAGAACCATTTTATCTGTTCCATTGTTCATTTTTTTGTTCTTGAGCTGTTATTTCTCATTTTACTTTCTAACATTTTTGTTTTAAGTGTTGCATATCTTAAGTGCATACAGATGTAAGTTTCTTCTAACATGATTATTTCCTTAACAGGTACTATGCTGATATAAGACAAACCATCTCTGCCAGTGACCAGGAGATGAACTCTGCTCTAGCTGAACTGTCCAGGGTAATAAATAATAACTGAATTAATGCAACTTTTAATGCAGGACTGCCACGTGATCTTAAACCAGGAAAAATGCATTTCTTTTTTTTTTTGTTTTTCTAGAACTACTCTGGTGAACTGAATTACTTGGTTGCTCTTCATGAGCTTTACAAGTACATTAACAAGTATTATGACCAGGTATGTTTCTTTTAAACTTTAGTTGTTTGTTTGATGCATGAACTGTTGATAATCTGTTCACCACCTACTATAAATAACTTTATCTAGTTCTGGAATTCAGATAAAAGAGTTAAGGAAAAACGATTCCAATATTGTCAAAGTCCTAGTTATTTCAAAACCCATTTTGCACAGAAAAGGCAAATCTATTTTGCTCCTTTAATTTATTTCAATTGATAGTTCAATGTATTTCCATCCCTGTATATCTTCAGCAGGAAAGTGGCTGGGATTTGACTCTGTGTCCGGTATACCTCATTATTTAGTAGGCTTACTTGGTGAGAAGCTGACCACTGAGACTGCAGAGAGTTAACCGCAGTTTCAGCAAACCATGTGGTGCAGTACTGCAAGTGTAGCAAAGATGAGTACCAAAGTTACTTGTACAAACATGAAAACTCTGTAAACATCACAGTTTCAGAATAAAAAATACTGTTCACGTACAAAGTACTGTATGTTTGAATGTTCAATCATTAAATATGTTATTGTTTATTTATGTTAAAGTGTACTGCAATTAGTTTAAAATGTAAGAGTTTCAGTCCGACAGAGGCCACAGGAGTCAAACATAAAGGTCTCCAAGGCCTCCCAGATGAGTTTCGAACGCTAATACAGAAGCTTTTGTTTTTTCAGATTATTACAGCATTAGAGGAGGATCCAACTGCTCAGAAGATGCAACTTGGATATCGCCTTCAGCAAATCGCTGCAGCAGTCGAGAACAAGGTCACTGACTTGTGACAGGAAATATTATTGGACAGTTTCATTAGAAAGAAGCAGTGCCAACAGAGTGTTACTTTTGTTACGTGGAACAAGTTTTCTGTTACACCTTCAACTTTGAAGAAAGTTTCAAGGATACAGTTTTGGAAAACCAACATAACAGAGTATCCTAGTTAAGGATTATACAACGTTCCAAGGAAGTTATTGCTTGTGTTCTCTGTTATACAAAAAGAACTAAATGTCATGGAGGAAGTTACCAGTATCACTTTGCTGCCATGTAAAGATTTTTGTTTGTATGTTTGGGAAACGGAGGAGACTGCTTTAACAAACAAAAGAGAGAGAGAGAGAGCGCATAAATTGTATTAAAACCTGAATTTACATCCTGGCCTTTTAAAAAGGCATAGCAGTAGAATAGAGACACGAATGTAAACTGTCTCTCAAAATGAAAAGGAAGTGGTTTTGATTTTATAAAAGAGGCAGAGTCGACATATTGGATCACACTTGTTGCACAAGTCCAAGCCCACAATGCTGGAATTGGATAACTTAAAAAGGTACAATGAGTAGCTTGTGATGAGGGAGGATTGTTTAAATGCACTGTTTAGAGAATTCAATTTGTAAAAATGTTATTTAATTAGAAGGTTAGCCTAAGGTCAGGTAGAAAGAGAATATATTGTTTTAACTAATGACCAGGAAAAGGACTGTGTAAAGAAATGTTTATTCTTGTAAGAGTTCTGCTAGACTGTAACAGTTTAACCTTTTCATTACAGATATCTTTCAAAGTTTCTCTACATGTTTAATTCTGCACTAGCCCCCAATTTTTTTTTTTTTCCCCCTGTCCTAAGATAACATGCCACAGCTGGGCTAGCAGCGGCTCCATTCTTCAAATGACTGACATAGCAAGAATGAGAGAGAGAGAGAGAGTGGGAATAACTAAGAGTTTCCATACTCTGCAAAGGGTCCAAGTTCTACCAGGTTCTTGTTTGTGCTGCTTCTTTCAATAGTTTGCTTCTCCAGTTCTCAAGCCTTTGCATTGTTCATGAAGCTGCTGTTTGTTTAAGAAGTAAAGAGATTGTGAAAAACAAGATTGCACGCTGTCTTTTCTGGCCTGCACCTGTATATTTATTTTAATTAATTAATTTTTTCATAAAGCAAGTGACCTACCTAAAACAGACATCTAGATGCAACATAATTTAATCTACTAGATAACACAGGAAACCTGATCAAAAATTAGCTTTCTTTTAATGCATGGCAGGATGTTACTTGTCTTTTCTGTTGTGTGTGCCTGTGTTTTATGTTGCCGCTTTGCTATGGATTTTTTTCCCTTTTATTGCATCCCATGTCAAGACTTTTTTGTAGTTTTTTATCAATGAAGATAAATTTTCAGTTAATCTGTATTATATTGTTCATTGGAAACCTCCAGTGAAAATACCCTTAAACCCCAACCTAAAAGTAAAAGATAATTGTCCACATTTGTGTGACAGTTGCATTAACGTTCATTTTATTTTATTTTCTCAGGTTTTAACTTCATTCTTTGGACAGACTTACTTAGTTTTTTGTGTCTGACCTTTTATTTAACCCATCCTAGAAATTTGTTTGGGTAACTAAATTGCACTTTTTTAATTATTTTTTTACCAAATATTTTTGGGGTATATTATTTGAAGCATTGCTTCTGTGTTGTCTGTTTTTTCCAGCATATATAAAGAAGTGTCCTATTTTGAAACCATTCTGCGTGCAAACAGTAAGCTGCTGGATAGAAGACACATTTTGTTTTAAAGGTTGCAGCACCCATCTTGTTAGAAGCTTTCCATACATGTTTATGTTACAGTAAAGTCTTACAGTTATATCTAGGAATTAAAAAAATATATCAGTAATTCAGATTAGTGATGGGAAGTTCGGATCATTTTACTGACTCGGATCTTTGAGTCTCATTCAGCAAAATGAACGAATCATTTTCGAGTCATTTCGTTCAATTCTGTTTCCGGCTCAGACTGCATAGGTTAAGCTTATGGGGCTGTCACGTGATGAACGAACGACTCAAACCAAGACTCGAGATGAACTAATCAATTCTGTTTCCGGCTCAGACTGCATACTAGGTTAAGCTTATGGGGCTGTCACGTGATGAACGAACGACTCGAAAAACCCGAAGACTTGAAACAGGTGAATCAATTCCAATACAGAAACTATAGGAAGTTGCGCAAATGCGCATGCGCGACTAAACGAATCACTCCCACGAGACGACTCGTTCTTCCCGAGTCACATTAAAGATTCGTTCAAAATGAACGAATCGTTCAAGAACGACCCATCACTAATTCAGATACAAAACTATCGTAGATGTATGTCTGTCAGAATCAGAATATCTTTCGTGCCATTGTAACAAATACAATGTGGTGTCAAAATATTCATAAATATAATTACAAAAGGATAAGTAGAAATAAGGTAGAATACAAACATTCAACATCTGTCTGCATTTGCATATTTATTTACAGAAACATTTTTCCAGTCAGGGCATTTTTTAGACACCTAAAAAATGGTCAGTTTTTATAAATGATTTCATAAGACAGAGACTCTGTTTGAAGAAAAATAACACAAAGTTTTCCTGCAGACATTCCTCTTGATAATCTTACTGATTTCTTACAGTAGAAGTGTGTGACCAACCAAACGAAGACGCAGCTAGAAAAGAGAATCCTTCTGTGTTAAGGAAAATTCCGTCTCTAATGAGAAAACACGCCATTCTCTGCTGTAGTGGAAGCACTTAATTTTCTAAGTGTCTCCCAGTGTATGGCAGACCTTCATTCTCATAATAATTAGTATCAAATATTAATGTGAAATGCTGATATCTTTATGAGAGTTGATGCTATAAAGTAAATGCTTCTCAAGGAGCCAAAAGTGGCCTGCTCTCAGAATCTATTCATGCATGGCTTATTTCCAGTTTTGGATTTTGTCTTTTATATCAACGTGACAACAAGATTCTTTCATACAGTTCTGATGAAGAGATAAGATTATTACACATTACTGTTTTTGCAAAAAGAAACAGGTACTCTTTTTTTTTGTTGTTGTTGTTGCCAAAACATTATGAATTTGCCTGGTGGGGACGTTTACAATTTGCAATGGAAAAAAAAAAACACAAGTGGGATCAGAATTGTTTGATTATATGCAAAAAAAAAAAAAAAACTACTGTCTAGCAAATTCTGCAGTGGACTTCTGAGGGAGGCGTTTTGTTTTGTTATGTTTCTGTTCATAGCAAGATTTACCACGACTGTTAATATTTCTTTGTAAATAACAAGTTAATGCATCTGTTAGGTAAAGAAGAGACATATTAAAAAGATAACTACTGTTACAGTTGTTGTATTTGGTTCCATTTTTGGACAGGTGCACAAAGGAGGGGCGCTGGGAGGAAGGAAGGGGTGAATTCTACAACAAAATGCCATTTGCATTGTCTCATTTAGTCAAAGCTTGTAAACTATTTTCAGTCAATATAACCGTAACAAATTAGACATAAAATACTTTTACTAAATATGAACACATAGTGAATGTGAAATATAACTATGATTTTTTTGTTAAATGTGTGTATCTCAACCTTTTATTAAAGATACAGTAATCCCTCGCTATATCGCGCTTCGACTTTCGCAGTTTCACTCTATCGCGGATTTTAAATGTAAGCATATCTAAATATATATCACGGATTTTTCGCTGGTTTGCCGCTTTCTGCGGACAATGGGTCTTTTAATTTAGGTTACATGCTTCCTCAGTTTGATTGCCCAGTTGATTTCATACAAGGGACGCTATTGGCGGATGGCTTAGAAGCTACCCAATCAGAGCATGTATTACATATTAACTAAAACTCCTCAATGCTATAAGATATGCTTCCCGCGCGGTGCTTGATTGCTTCTCTCTATCTTTCTCACTCTCTCTGCCTGACGGAGGGGGTGTGAGCAGAGGGGCTGTTTGCACAGAAGACACTGACGCTCTTCTACAAAATGCCGCTTTATCGCGGTGCTTCTGTATACTTAAAAGTACGTATTGATTTTTTGATTGTTTGCTTTTCTTAGCGAGCGCTCTCTCTGACATTCTCTGCTCATGACAGCGCTCTTTTGAAGATAAGATATGTCTGCATTCTTTTAATTGTGAGAAAGAACTGTCATCTCTGTCTTGTCATGGAGCACAGTTTAAACTTTTGACTAAAGGGTGTTATTTCATGTCTAGAGGGCTCTAATAATGTTAACAGTGTGAGAGAGTTTATAAGAGCTTAAAATAAATAAAAATAACTACACAAACATATGGTTTCTACTTCGCGGATTTTCACCTATCGCGGGGGGGTCTGGAACGCAACCCCCCCGATCGAGGAGGGCTTACTGTACTTAGTGTATGAGGTCTCATATTTCCTGAATGAAGTACTGTATATGTCCATATTTGCAAAACATCCCTTTGCCTTTGACTCCTAGTATTCCCAGTGTGCTCTTTTGTATTATTTTTGTAGAAAGTTTTATTTTAATCGTCTTTAATAAATACAAATCATCTTTCCTCTTAACTTTCTTGAACACTGATATTTTAGTTCTACTCAACTGTGTTAACCTGCTCTGCAGTAGTTGCTTATAGCGAGCCAAACCTCAAGATGTCACCATTTCATCTTCTCAGAAACCCGTTGAAAATTAAAGCATTCCCTGATAAGTTACTAGGTTGTAAATATTGGCTTGCTTTAATGAATATCCATTAAAATTTAATCAATTACTTTTGAGGTTAAAAATAAAGCCTTGGTGCTTATAAATGACTAACTGTTTAATAAACTAGAATTTCCAATGAATTATAAAAGAGCAGATGGCTAAGTAAGGGCTTATTACGACTGGAGTTTCTTTTTATAATTAGCTGTTACTCTTAATAACACTCTTAATTCAGGCCGATTTCAAAAAGAATACGACAAGTTATGCAATGTTTTCACTCTGAGATACCTTTCACAAACCCACTTAATGGAATTCAAGCTCATTCGATTCCTGTTTGCAATAGACACAACACAGTCCTCGATGGGACACACAGCTCATTCACCATCACACCCATACTCGCACATGGCCGGTTTAAGAGCACCACAAATTTAATACATGCGTCTTTAGAGATGTATGAAGGAAACGGGAGCACTCTGAGGAAATCCCTGAACGCAATATGTAAACTCCTGTCACACACAACAGCAGAATTCAAGCCCAGGATGCTTGATCCTCTTAACAGTAGATCTGGCCACCTTGACACCCTTCACTTTAACATGTAGTATAAATATGAAAAAATAAAGAAAAAGTGTTCAACCTTAAGGAGTTTGCATGTTCTCCCCATGTCTGAATGGGTTTCCTCCCACAGTCCAAAGACATGCAGGTTAGGTGAATTGGCGATTCTAAATTGACCCTAGTGTGTGTGTGGGTGTGTGCCCTGCGGTGGGCTGGCACTCTGCCCGGGGTTTGTTTCCTGCCTTGTGTCCTGTGTTGGCTGGGATTGGCTCCAGCAGACCCCCGTGACCCTGTAGTTAGGATATAGCGGGTTGGATAATGGATGGATGTTAAACCTTAAGTAAATTGATTTGATCAGATTTGAAATGGTTTCTTTTAAAAAGTTAAAACATTTCAAAGTATACTGTTACATTGTGTTTTTAACTGGATAATTTAAATTCATTCAGATAAAGCTCACCTTTTTAAGATCCTTGTTTCATTTTGTTGCCTTCATACATTTTGGTGCAGTCTGATTCTACTGTGAGAATCCAGTGTGTTGAAGGCCATGTGCATTTCTTTGGGATTTGGGAGAAGATTGCAGTCTCGGAACAAAAACTAGCGAGGCTGGAAGTTGAACAAGGCCACCTGGAAGCTGCAGCTGCAGTGCTGAAAATTGTAACACAAAGCCACAGACTTGGATTGAAATACATTTGGTTCTTTTGTTACACAACTATTCAAAGCAAATTCTGTAAGTTCAAGATAAACATTACGATTTCATGACTGAGTGTTTACTGCTTTACTATTATGCCTTAACTAATGTTTAGTTGCATCCATTTTCTTTGTGAGGTATTTTTAGAACTTGAATAGTGTCCACATGTGGCTGAGCATTTACTTTTGAAAGTAAATGGGTGCCAGTGCATTTTTAATAAGAGAATGTGGGCACAATTCTGTGGATTTATTTTTAGTTGTTTAATTTTTGGGTTTCTTGGAGCATGGTCATATTCATCATTCAGAAATGTGAACCCCTTAGATTTCTCTTAGAGTCTTTTTCCTAAACTGATTAACCGGGCGAAAAGCACCTTTGATCAAAGAAGCAACTGAACACCGTGCACATCACGATAAAACAATACAGCTTACTTACTGACTGAGAGTGAGGAACATCTACCATATCAGCAGTATTTCACAGCTGTAGTCCTTCTGGGTAAATAACAGAGTGCTATGCCTGGTGCAACCCTAATTCAGCTCTGTACCTTTGTAATATCATCTTTATCACAAAACAAGCAGTGGTACTGTAATGATATGAAGATGTTGTTCAGTGTCAGGGATTGCAGCACTTACCAAGTCAGGTAGAACAATCACTCTAAAGCAAATCCACAAGCGGAACATGCTTTACCTTCAGAAAGCAATGTAAAAGGTTAACAAACTCAGACAAGGAAACACCGCAATTACTGAAATCCCAAAGTCCACACAACTGATGTTTAGACCACACGAAGAGTCACAGCTGGAATCGGGAACTTCTGCAGAAGGAAAATGTGGCTCGAATACTTAAAAGGAATTTGTCATGTTTTATGTCTACAAAAGTATTTTGCCTTTAAATGATTTGATGTGTTTTGTAATTTAAGGTTAAATAAGTTGGTTGGGAAAAATGATTAGTAGAGTTAATCTCATATATATTTAAATATATATAATATATATATATATATATATATATATATATATATATATATATATATATTTTATGTGAATTTCCTTGGGATTAATAATCTATCTAGATCTCTCTATATCTATATATGCCGGATTCCAAAAAAGTTGGGACACTATACAAATCGTGAATAAAAACTGAATGCAATGATGTGGAGGTGCCAACTTCTAATTTTTTATTCAGAATAGAACATAAATCACGGAACAAAAGTTTAAACTGAGAAAATGTATCATTTTAAGGGAAAAATATGTTGATTCAGAATTTCATGGTGTCAACAAATCCCAAAAAGTTGGGACAAGGCCATTTTCACCACTGTGTGGCATCTCCCCTTCTTCTTACAACACTCAACAGACGTCTGGGGACCGAGGAGACCAGTTTCTCAAGTTTAGAAATAGGAATGCTCTCCCATTCTTGTCTAATACAGGCCTCTAACTGTTCAATCGTCTTGGGCCTTCTTTGTCGCACCTTCCTCTTTATGATGCGCCAAATGTTCTCTATAGGTGAAAGATCTGGACTGCAGACTGGCCATTTCAGTACCGGATCCTTCTCCTACGCAGCCATGATGTTGTGATTGATGCAGAATGTGGTCTGGCATTATCTTGTTGAAAAATGCAGGGTCTTCCCTGAAAGAGATGACGTCTGGATGGGAGCATATGTTGTTCTAGAACCTGAATATATTTTTCTGCATTGATGGTGCCTTTCCAGACATGCAAGCTGCCCATGCCACACGCACTCATGCAACCCCATACCATCAGAGATGCAGGCTTCTGAACTGAGCGTTGATAACAACTTGGGTTGTCCTTGTCCTCTTTGGTCCGGATGACATGGCGTCCCAGATTTCCAAAAGAACTTTGAATCGTGACTCGCCTGACCACAGAACAGTCTTCCATTTTGCCACACTCCATTTTAAATGATCCCTGGCCCAGTGACAACGCCTGAGCTTGTGGATCTTGCTTAGAAATGGCTTCTTCTTTGCACTGTAGAGTTTCAGCTGGCAACGGCGGATGGCACGGTGGATTGTGTTCACTGACAATGGTTTCTGGAAGTATTCCTGAGCCCATTCTGTGATTTCCTTTACAGTAGCATTCCTGTTTGTGGTGCAGTGTCGTTTAAGGGCCCGGAGATCACGGGCATCCAGTATGGTTTTACGGCCTTGACCCTTACGCACAGAGATTGTTCCAGATTCTCTGAATCTTCGGATGATGTTATGCACAGTTGATGATGATAGATGCAAAGTCTTTGCAATTTTTCGCTGGGTAACACCTTTCTGATATTGCTCCACTATCTTTCTGCGCAACATTGTGGGAATTGGTGATCCTCTACCCATCTTGGCTTCTGAGAGACACTGCCACTCTGAGAAGCTCTTTTTATACCCAATCATGTTGCCAATTGACCTAATTAGTGTTTATTGGTCTTCCAGCTCTTCGTTATGCTCAAATTTACTTTTTCCAGCCTCTTATTGCTACTTGTCCCAACTTTTTGGGATTTGTTGACACCGTGAAATTTTGAATCAACATATTTTTCCTTTAAAATGATACATTTACTCGGATTAAACGTTTGATCTGTCATCTACGTTCTATTACAAATAAAATATTGACATTTGCCATCTCCACATCATTGCATTCAGTTTTTATTCACAATTTGTTTAGTGTCCCAACTTTTTTGGAATCTGGTTTGTACTTTACTCAAGATAACCTCACATGATGCATTCACTTAAAGTACAAACTGTTGCTCAATGTTTTGAACGCACTTGCTTTCTGGGATATAACACAAGAAATAATGCAACTAATTGTGGTGGAGAGCCGAGTCAAAATTTTAAAAGCTGTTAGTCTTCTGAAACAAACCCAGGGACTTATTAATTTTAAAATGCTGTGCTTGAAAAAAACTCTTTTACAGATTTATATCATCCATTCTGTTTGTTTTCAAAGAGACCCGTGTGCGGGCCATAATACACGTGAATGTATTCACTGATGGGGAGAGGCTATCAAAGAGAAAGTAAGAAATCTTTGGATGTCCCTTGCAGGTTTGTTTTCTTGCCGGCCTGCCAATTCCCACTTGCCACAATGCCCTGTGTTAACCCCAGCAGCCTGGCTGCACAAGCAGACTTAGTTTGAAGCAAAAAGAAAAGGATGAGAAGAGGCTTCCAGCACACTGGACAACTGCAAAGAGTTGGCTCATTTGAAACCTTTGGAATATACAAAGAATGGCTGGCAAATGCACTGGCTGAGAGTCACAAGGATTAGATCAACGTTCTGGCAGTCCTGGCATTGCTAGTGATGGATATTTGCCATTCATAAATAAATAAAATTAAAGGAGCAGACAAAGATCTTTAATAACTGTTGTATGTTCTTTCCAAAATATTCAGAAAGTAAAACATCACAAAGAAAGAGAATTAATGACAGTATAGTGTATACAATGAAAGACAACCCTAAATTACACACAGTGCATTAGAACCTCTTAGCTTTCATTAGTTAAAGTAGTTTTTAATCATTTTTATGAGGTCAATAAATAGAATTATGGGTCACAAACTAATTATTTTTACAAAGTAAAAGATTAAATGTAACTGAAATCAGGGTTAAAATAGATTTCCTCCCTTTTTTGTAATTGTAAATGCCGAAGGTCTACTACTAAACTGCTCAAAAAAATTAAAGGAACACTTAGAAAACACATCAGATCTCAATGGGAAAAAGAAATCCTCCTGGATATCTATACTGATATAGACTGGGTAATGTGTTAGGAACGAAAGGATGCCACATCGTTTGATGGAAATGAAAATGATCAACCTACAGAGCCCTGAATTCAAAGACGCCCCAAAAATCAGAGTGAAAAAATTATGTGGCAGGCTAGTCCATTTTGCCAAAATTGAATTGCAGCAACTCAAAATTGTACGCAGCACTTTGTATGGCCCCTGTGTTCTTGTATACATGCCTGACAACATCGGTGCATGCTTCTAATGAGATGACAGATGGTGTTGTGGGGGAATCTCCTCCTCCCAGATCTGGACCAGGGCATCACTGAGCTCCTGGACAGTCTGAGGTGCAACCTGGTGGCATTGGATGGACCAAAACATAATGTCCCAGAGGTGTTCTATTGGATTTAGGTCAGGAAAGTGTGGTGGCCAGTCAATGGTATCAATTCCTTCATCCTCCAGGAACTGCCTGCATACTCTCACTACAAGAGGCCAGGAATTGTCGTGCACCAGGAGCCACTGTACCAGCATAGGGTCTGACAATGGGTCCAAGGATTTTATCCTGATACCTAATGGCAGCCAAAGTACCTTTGTCAAGCCTGTAGCGGTCTGTGTGACCCTCCATGGATATGCCTCCCCAGACAATCATTAACCCACCAGGCAGCATAATGTTCTCCATGGCTTCTCCAGACCCTTTCACTTCTGTCACGTGCTCAGGGTGAACCTGCTCTCATCTGTAAAAAGCACAGGGCACCAGTGGTGCATCTGCCAATTCTGGTATTCTATGGCGAATGCCAATCGAGCTGCATGCTGCTGGGCAGTGAGCTCAGGGCCCATTAGAGGACATGGGGCCCTTGGGTCACCCTCATGAAGTCTTTCTGGTTGTTTGGTCAGAGACATTCACACCAGTGGCCTGCTGGAGGTCATTTTGTAGGGCTCTGGTAGTGCTCATCCTGTTCCTCCTTGCCCAAAGGAGCAGATACTGGTCCTGCTGATGGGTTATGGACCTTCTATGGCCCTCTCCAGTTCTCCTAGAGTAACTGCTTGTCTCCTAGAATCTCCTCCATGCCCTTGAGACTGTGCAGGGAGACACAGCAAACCTTCTGACAATGACGCGTATTGATGTGCCATCCTGGAGAAGTTGGACTACCTGTGCAACCTCTGTAGGGTCCAGGTATCGCCTCATGCTACCAGTAGTGACACTGACTGTAGCCAAATGCAAAACTAGTGAAGAAACAGCCAGAAAAGATGAGGAGGGAAAAATGTCAGTGGCCTCCACCTGTTAAACCATTCCTGTTTTGGGGGTCATCTCATTGTTGCCCCTCTAGTGCATCTGTTGTTAATTTCATTAACACCACAGCAGCTGAAACTGATTAACAACCCCCTCTGCTACTTAACTGACCAGATTAATATCCCATAAGTGTCATTGACTTTATGCTATACTCTGATTAAAAAGTGTTCCTTTAATTCTTTTGAGCAGTATATTTCATGTACAGAACTTTCTGGCAAATGCTATTTTGAAAACAATTTTATTTGCATATGATAGCATTTACTAACTTGCAAAGTTTAACTTGTGTTGATAATGAAAACATTATGTTCTGAAGGGGTCAGTGGAGAAGTTTCAAAAATAAAAGTGAAATAAAGGAGAGGTTAGAATATTTATTTTGGTTTGAATACTATTTGGTAATATCGTAGTAATCATTGTAAAAACAAAAGGAAATAAGAAAATATTTTAGATTCACCTAATACATTTACAGTGGTTTTGTTTTTTTACTTAAAAATTGTATTGTAATAATAACCTTCTTCTTTCGGTTGTGCCCGTTAGGGGTTGCCACAGCGGATCATCTTCTTCCATATCTTGTAATAATAACTTATTTATACAGTACTTAATATTATGTGATATGTAACTACAAGACAGCGAGACACACTGGCAGCACAACAAGCTGCAAAAGAACAATATGCCCTTTATTGTACCAACAGATGGGCACTAGTACAAACTGGAGCGAGATTCAACCTGGCCACAGACATGAAATGTTAAACAGAAGGCAAACCAGCAGCTTGCAGGTATATTTTAACACAAGAAAGAAAGAAAAAAAAGGCTAAATACAGGCCAGACGCCACAAGACTCTCTGACCACTTGATGGAAGAATTGGGGCAGGACTGCTCCTTGAATGGTGAGCTTAGCTAGACTTAGTGGTAGACCATTACGCACCCACCAGTCCACTAAGGAGCACATGACTAGGGAATCCATTCCCGAACATTTTTCATTCCCGGGAATGAAACTGCTGTAATTACTAGGAACGGCCAAGCTTGCATATATTGCAAGAAATAACAGAGTTATAGTTGACAATAATTAAGTGGCACAGTTTTTTGGCCCACGGTGTAGTGTGTTGCCTATTAATTCAGTCAACATCAGACCAGCAGCAGTCGTCAGTCTCCCGGCTCCCATTAAGACTGAGCACAGTGGACTGGGAGGAGTCTGCACTCTGCAGCTCACGAATGCCGGGACGGGGCAGACTTCATTGACGTCTGTCAGACAACAGCTTTGAACAGCAACTTCAAATTGCAATGCGTCAGTCTGTTGCATGTGCCTTATCTGTGCCAAGAAATTTGTCATCACAGAATGATGACAAGAAACTGGATGCATCAGTAAAAGCTGAAATGGCGGTGTTTCAGAGCAACGGCAAGCGCGGGCGTTATTTAGAACAAGTGTATCAGTATCTGATGACTGCGCTGTAGGCAGAGTGTGCTTTCTCAGTGGCTGGCGTACTCTGCATGAAGGTGCGCTCTCGCTTGGATGACTGCACGCTGGACACGTTGTGCTTTCTACGCTCTTATTACCGCAACTAACCAGATACGTGTACTTATATGACAGCATGAACTACTTGTAGATAAGGTTAGTCTTTTATTGGTGTCAACATATTACAGTAGTTTTATTAAAAACAAGTGTTGGTCATTCTAAAACCATTCACATGCGAGATGGCCGTGCACTCTGTCATCCCCGGGAGCCCGGGATTCCCAGGAATGGATTTCCTACACATGACCTTAAAAATAAGAAATGATCCAACCATCCAAAGATTTTTTTGGATATTTTGTTTTTAGTGTTAACAACCTGAACAAACCAGAGCACATTTGAAATTCCTCAGCAACAGATTACATCTCCTCAGAGAACCAAAAGCCAAATAAGAATGAAGTACTGTAGTTGGAAGCAGCACTAGACTCCACAGTGGTACTCACAGTTGAAGGCCTGTAAGCCGAGATCACACCATCTGAGAGTTAGCTAAACTTTACATGTGGCCAGTAATGACTTGGAGACTGCAAAGTACTGTGGTGGATATATGCACACAGTGGATCCACGTGCTTCTGCCTAATTTCAAAAATGTGACGGGGCAGCAATGAGCAAAGGGTAGCGTGAAGACAACTACTCCAAGAAAGCTCTTAAGGAAATAAACCCAAAAAAGTCAAAGTTGAAATTCACACTTGAACACTTAAGTCATATTTCTAAAAGCAGATTTAAACAAACTGCAGATTCTTGGACTGGCTGGTAACATATTGGGAATTCAAGAAATGGGCATGAGAACACTGAAAATCTGTGGAGTGACAAAAGGCACAGAGAAGATCTATTTATTTTTTATTCCTGTTTAATTTAGGAAAATATGGCAGTCAAGGAATTTGTAAAATACAGTATGAATATTATTTATCAGTTTAACTGCTAAGAAAGTTACAAGAAAAAATGCAAATGAATGTTATAGATGAAGGAAAGGAACAAAACAAAGACATTCTGAGTGAATAGGAGTAAACAGAGGATCATTGGCCGGGCAATGGCTTACAGAATGATCAATGGAGCAGATGTACCGTGAAGTTGCGTTATCCATTTCTCCTAGCATAACATTTTCAAATCCTCTTAATCTAATTCCCAGTCACAAGGAACTAAGGCCTACCTCAGCTGCACTGGACAGGGTCTCGGCCCATTAGAGCAGTGTTTCCTAACCTCAGTCCTGTGGCCCACTGTGGCTGCAGGTTTTTGCTCCAACCAGAATCCTAATCAGTGACAACACCTGAGAGCACTGATCTCATTTGATTAGCTGGTATTATTTTTCTTTTGTTCTACATTAAGAAAAGCACAGCAGCATGATTTTTACATTTTTAAGAAATTTAGAAATATTTCTGCTTTTGCTATAGATTTAAATGTTTAACCCTCTTTTGTTGATTTCATTATATTTTGCCCTTTTTCTGTGTAGTTTTTCCCCTTCGTTGTATCTTATCAATGACAATTAAAATGAGCAGAGCAGACACGCTGGCAAACAACAGTGAATAATCAAAGGCTGCAAGTACTTTAGCATCAGACCCACTAATTAGTAAATAATGGATTCATTAAACAACTAGAACACCTAGAAAAGTAGGATAAAAACAACATGAAAATAGTGTTAAAACGAAAAAAATACATTATCCCCATATAACTGCTTGGTACATTTTAATATATATATATATATATATATATATATATATATATATATATATATATATATATATATATATATATATATATATAGGGTGGCACAGTGGTAGCGCTGCTGCCTTGCAGTTAGGAGACCTGGGTTCGCTTCCTGGGTCCTCCCTGCATGGGTTTCCTCCCACAGTCCAAAGACATGCAGATTAGGTGGATTGGCAATTCTAAATTGTGCTTGGTGTGTGTGTGTGTGTGTGTGTGTTTGCTGCAGTGGGCTGGCGCCATGCCCAGGGTTTGTTTCCTGCCTTGCACCCTGTGTTGGTTGGGATTGGCTCCAGCAGACCCCCATGACCCTGTAGTTAAGATATAGCAGGTTGGATAATGGATGGATGGATATATATATAATATATATACAGTACATACAGTGCATCCGGAAAGTATTCACAGCGCATCACTTTTTCCACATTTTGTTATGTTACATCCTTATTCCAAAATGGATTAAATTCATTTTTTTCCACAGAATTCTACACTCAACACCCCATAATAACAACGTGAAAAAACTTTACTTGAGATTTTTGCAAATTTATTAAAAATCTAAAAATGGAGAAAGCACATGTACATAAGTATTCACAGCCTTTGCCGTGAAGCTCCAAATTGAGCTCAGGTGCATCCTGTTTCTCCTGATCATCCTTGAGATGTTTCTGCAGGTTCATTGGAGTCCACCTGTGGTAAATTCAGTTGATTGGACAGGATTTGGAAATGCACACACCTGTCTATAGAAGGTCCCACAGTTGACAGTTCATGTCAGAGCACAAACCAAGCATGAAGTCAAAGGAATTGTCTGTAGACCTCCGAGACAGGATTGTCTCGAGCCACAAATCTGGTGAAGGTTACAGAAAACTTTCTGCTGCTTTGAAGGTCCCAATGAGGACAGTGGCCTCCATCATCCATAAGTGGAAGTAGTTCGAAACCACCAGGACTCTTCCTAGATCTGGCCGGCCATCTAAACTGAGTGATAAGAGCCTTAGTCAGGGAGGTGACCAAGAACCCTATAGTCACTCTGTCAGAGCTACACAGGTCCTCTGTGGTTAGAGGAGAACCTTCCAGAAGGACAACCATCTCTGCAGCAATCCAACAATCAGGCCTGTATGGTAGAGTGGCCAGGCGGAAGCCACTCCTTAGTAAAAGGCATATGGCAGCCCGCCTGGAGTTTGCCAAAAGGCACCTGAAGGACTCTCAGACCATGAGAAACAAAATTCTCTGGTCTGATGAGACAAAGATTGAATTCTTTGGTGTGAATGCCAGGCGTCATGTTTGGAGGAAACCAGGTACCGCTCATCACCAGGCTAATACCATCCCTACAGTGAAGCATGGTGGTGGCAGCATCATGCTGTGGGGATGTTTTTCAGCGGCAGGAACTGGGAGACTAGTCAGGATAAAGGGAAAGATGACTGCAGCAATGTACAGAGACATCCTGGATGAAAACCTGCTCCAGAGCGCTCTTGACCTCAGACTGGGGCGACGGTTCATCTTTCAGCAGGACAACGACCCTAAGCACACAGCCAAGATATCAAAGGAGTGGCTTCAGGACAACTCTGTGAATGTCCTTGAGTGGCCCAGCCAGAGCCCAGACTTGAATCCGATTGAACATCTCTGGAGAGATCTTAAAATGGCTGTGCACTGACGCTTCCCATCCAACCTGATGGAGCTTGAGAGGTGCTGCAAAGAGGAATGGGCGAAACTGGCCAAGGATGGGTGTGCCAAGCTTGTGGCATCATATTCAAAAAGACTTGAGGCTGTAATTGCTGCCAAAGGTGCATCGACAAAGTATTGAGCAAAGGCTGTGAATACTTATGTACATGGGATTTCTCATTTTTTAGATTTTTAATAAATTTCCAAAAATCTCAAGTAAACATTTTTCACATTGTCATTATGGGGTGTTGTATGTAGAATTTTGAGGAAAAAATTAATTTAATCCATTCTGGAATAAGGCTGTAACGTAACAAAATGTGGAAAAAGTGGTGCGCTGTGAATACTTTCCAGATGCACTGTGTGTATGTATATATATATATATATATATATATATATATATATATATGCTTAGTTTTCTAACTTCTATATTGTTCACAAACCACAGAACTTGGGAAATAACACATCACTTAATTAGCCCAGGAGTCCAATTAAAAACAGAAGCTGGTGGGAACAAAAACCTGCAGCCACAGTGTGCCCCTAGGACCGAGGTTGGGAAACACTGCATTAGATTGCATTTCACACACATGCCTACGCTCATTCAAATGCCAGTTTACAGTAGAGTCATCAGCCGACCTAAACCTCGGACAGTTCTAGTATTAAGGCAAACTAGGTAATCTGGGGGGAAGCTTTTTTTAAAAACAACACCGACCCTCACATGGAAACACTCAAAACTCAAAGACTCAAGACTCAAAACAACTGTCCGGCTCATGTTATGTTGTTTTTTTACTTACTAGTGATGTCTGATGACTTGCACAAGCCATTTACAGGTGGTCTTCCCAAGGGTGTCAGTCTAGAGCCAACACCAGACCAGGGAAAAAGATTTTTACCTGGCCTGAAAATAAATTAATAAATAATTTATTTTATACTTTCATGTTCTGTTAATATCAAAGGAATTGACAAACAGTATCAGACTAGAAAAATCAAACTAAAAATTACACACAAAAGTAATTATAATAAGTGTCCCTTTCAAGTTAATTGAATATTGCATACTAATATTTTTTAAATATTAGTAATTAGAAGAATCAAATTAAATATTGCACACAAAAATACTTGTATAATAGTAACAAAGTTCCTTTCAGAGTATTTGATATTGAATATTAATATTTATTTCTTTACAAAAAATTATTGGCAA
Source organism: Polypterus senegalus (assembly GCF_016835505.1). Classification (NCBI taxonomy): domain Eukaryota; kingdom Metazoa; phylum Chordata; class Cladistia; order Polypteriformes; family Polypteridae; genus Polypterus; species Polypterus senegalus. The sequence continues at coordinate 47,229,696 of NC_053165.1, forward strand.
TCTCACTGACAAAAATTAGAAGAACTTAGAACAAAGGTAAAAACAATTGATAGAGATGGTAAAGCAGTGATATTGGTTGAATGATGAAGAATAATAACTAATAATGAACTTCACAACATTTACATTGGTCGTGTGGAAACAGCATACACTCGTGATGTGTGCTCATACTGCAGTCAAATGCATCTTGCCTGTGCCTCCTCAGATGGTTTCTGCTTCCGCGCATGCTCAGGCGAAGGAACGCAAACATCACATGCACCAAAAAGCTTTTGGAGTTTGCAGAGAATCGAAACACAAAAGCAGAATCGAAAATCTGACAGTTCTTTAAAAGAAATAGAAATGTAGTAAAATAAAGAACATGTGTCCTCCATTTTACAAAGGTGTTTTCGTTTTATTAGAGCAAACATTTTAGTAAAACAAAAGTCCCATTTTTTTCAGACTATTTCCCTTTCGATTAATTTGTTCTTTATTTCATTTTCTATCCTTATCTTGGCAGGTGGTTGATGCAGATTTTGGATACAAACTTATATTCTTCTTTCCAACCCATCCCTTATTTTGCAAGCACAGTGTTTTACTGTTGTTTTCAAAAAGAGCGTTTCTGTGTCTGTTATGAATACTTCCAATATTTAACTTCACTAGATGAGGAATAAAAATACTTCAGTGCTAGGCTGCTGCCCAATTCCTAATCTGGTCACTATGCAATTTGCAACCTTGACATTTATTGAATTGTGTATTTGATACTTCAGTATGTATATTAAGTACGTTTTACACTACCACAATGCTGTAAAATTATTATTATTGTAGCAGCTAGCAGACTGAAATTACGGGAGCGTATCAAGGCCACGTAGAAGAAAAAAAAAATATGGACACAGTGTATGTCAAGAATAAAGTCAACATGCCGACTTTATTCTCAGTTTTTCCACTTTAACCTCAACGCTCATGTCGAGATGAAACTCGACATGTTGACTTTATTCTCGTAGTTTATTTTGTCATTAAAGTAGAACATATACGAGTTGAATTTGAACCCTGGTCCAATGTGCACCCGGCATGTGTCTGAGTCTGATATCCTTCTGAGCTTATGTTTAAAAGCTGATGCTGTTATTTTATTATTCACTATGATAAATGTATTTCTTGTTATTTTATATAACCCCTTAAGAGAATTTTTTATATTTAGGGCATAATCATTCTTCTATAGTACTAAGTTTCCTGTTTTTTGAACCCAGCTGGATCATAATAAATTTAAGCCAATTTTCTTTTCTTTTAAACCATGAGAAACAGGGTGTACGTGAAGAAACTCACACGTCTCCTTTAGTAAAAAATAAAAATAATACATTTAAAATGTCATGGCACCTCCTAAGTAAACAGGGCTACCAATCAAATTGTGGTCATCTAAGGTATCAACATCTGGCATGTCCCATTCACAACTAGGTATACCCAATCATGTTAAACGTTTTCTTATTATGTAATGAATTCCTTTTAAAGAATAGTGATCTAATCAATGGATTGTATAAATACAGTATAGCGCAGAGGACACTTTTTTTCTTTGTAGCATGTGACTAACATGAGGCTAACACGTGGTTACCTCTTCGGAGATTTAGATAAAGAATAACGATTGACGCTTTCTCCTGCCTGTGTCTTATTGCTTAAATTGGGGCACTCCAGTGGTGGGTGTCTGTATTCATAATTTTCTTCCTCAAACGTCATAAACTCCATCTTAAAATCAGTGTTTAATTGACTAGATTTCCTCAGACCCCATCATAACTAACACATTAAAATATTAACTTTTCCCTGACCCATGTGAATCGCTAGCTACGTGCTTCTGACTAGCTACTGACTTCTTCTTGCATTGACAGGAGCTGCAGGCAGCGATCTCCACACAGAATACATTCACTTCATGATATTACTGATCTCTGAACATTTAGAATGCTAAGATACATACTTGATAAAATTTTCATAATGCTTTAAAGCATATACTGTATTAAACATGTGGGGGCACGGTGGCATGGAGGTTGCGCTGGTGCCTCGCAGCAAGGGGGTCCCGAGTGTTTCCTGCCTTGAGTTTGTTTTTCTGATGGGTTTACTCAGCGTGCTTCGGTTTCCTTTGAAAGTCATTTAGAATATGGGGTTTTGTTATGCTAAATTGACCGTAATGTATGTGTGTGCTCATATTCACCCTACAATCAGTGGCGTAGGAAGGTGGGTGCGGCCCGCACCGGGTACCAGCTCTGAGGGGGTGACAAAAAATTGCCGGTTTTGTATTAATGCGCTTTTCTGTTACATAAAATAGCATGTCAAATAATTTACATGGGCTTTAACAATCCCAAATTGCAGCAAATTGTGGGTGAATGATGTGATGCTGTAATGATTTAATATTACAGTATTGTGTTTTGGGGTTTAACTGTCTCGTTTCTTGTAAACTGTGCTGGTGCTCAAGTAAACAAACAACAGGTCCAGTAACTCATCGTCTCATCCCTGCCACAAATATATTGTAGCGACCCGTGGTTGAGTCTTAAAGTTTTCAGAGCCGAACTCTGCCGTGCACTTCTCCCAAACTGTCGGCTAGCGGACTGCCAGCGTTATGCACGCAGCTGTACCCAGCTCTTTAAGTAGCGAGCACTCGTGAACCATACACCGCACGACTCCGAGTGTCTCAGCATCATTGCTTAGATGAAATCTTAGCAGTACACAGCTCTGTCCTGTTGTATCTCTTTATTAGAGCAGATAGTCAGAAAACAAAGCTCAATCTCATTGCAAAGCCATTGCGAAGGTCATTAACGAAGCCATCTTTCTCATTGATGGTAACTATTTACAATTTAATAACCCCGGACGGCAATAACCCAAACCCACCCCACCAGTTGAACACAAACACATACAACAATTACAACAGGAACAATAGTTCGATTGCCTTGCTAATTTAACACAACAGTAAACTTTACATAAATTACCCACAATGCATCCTGCCGCCAGCGCAGGCTGCCGGGTCACTACAATATCATCGCCCCAAGTCGTTCTGTGCAACAAGAACATCATAATAATATAGTCAGCGCGAAACGTTTTAGACAGTGGGGTGGGTAGGTATTGTCCGCTCTAGAACCGACCATAAAGTAAACAAGACAACATCTCCCTCCCAATCCCACTATCTTAAGGCCCCTATATATACGAGCCGGGACACACGACGAAATCATGTGTCACAATTCTGGTTAATTGGCGATTTGGCGTAATTTTTGGCGACAAACCAGATGCCAAGAAGGGGACGTATTGGGAAATTATCATTGGCGTTCTCTTGATTTGGCTCGTTATTGCAAGCAGAACATTACAACTTTTTAAAAAAATATTATTAACACCACAGAGAAAAAGAAGAGGTAGTGAATATTAATTAATGGAAAAAGAATGCATGTGGACACGCTCAATGAAAAGAGCTAGGAAACCACATATCTGAATCATGGAGCTCCTGATCAACTGAATTGCAATAAGCCATCCCTAAATTGTAGAGTTAAATGAATTGTGGATCCACAATGCGGTAAGTTCCAAGAGGTCTAAGTTAAAGAATGATGCTTTCTAATGAGACAAAGTGACAGAGTCAGGAGATCTCCAGATGGGAGACCAGCAACAGTCTTGCTGCAATAGTTGCTAGAGTGATTACATTCTGCTGCAGTACAGAGAGGGAGAGAGTGGAGAAATCCAAGAGAAGGGGATCCTGGGATGACATGTGAACATGCACAGAACGAATCGAGGAAAGAGTTTTGGCCACATAGGATCAAAAAGAAGCAACTGGGGGACAGTACCAGAAGAAAGTGCCAAGAGCATTTAAGGAGCAGAGGTGACAAAGTGAGCCAAGCCCATTAAATGGCACTTGTGGAGGGTTACATATAATCTATGCATAATTTTGAAATGAGTATGCTAATAATTGAATGAATTTTAAACATTTCTGAATACAGAATTCCAGTGCACTTTTGTATGGGAAGGAACATCACTATACCATATTGTCAAAAGTGATAGTGTCTTATCGGAGACTTTGTGCTTCAAGGAATAAAGAAAGGCTACAGGTTGGGATTTAGGGGATAAGGAAACTGCAAAAGTATAAAGTGGATGATGGAGGAAGGGGAGAAGTGAGAGAGATTCCACATGTTCTAAGCACAGATCTCGGGTGGAGATAAAAGAAAAGGAAGGAAGCAGGTATGGAAAATCTGAGCTGCAAGGACTAGAACGATTTGAGTCCAGAATCATTGAAGGTGTGTCATAATGTGCAAACACCCCTTCTTGACCAATTTAAAATAAAAAAAAAACACCAATTGAGCTTGTCATCTATATCTATTGCTGGCTTGTTATATAGAGGGAGGGGTATGAAGATGCCACCTCGGAAGTAGTCCCTATAATTTCTCAAGATGATGCCATGTCTGGAAAGTATAAGCAATAAAGGGACCTGTTTTGCATGGCATTGTTTTATTATTCTACATATGAGAGAAAGGAATTAAAGCAAGAAGGTGAGAGGATATGCGGTTTTGCTCCATTTGTAGCTAGGAAAGGGGATTTGTCTGAATTTATCATGACTTACAAAGCAGAGTGCACATTAAGATCTCAAGATGTCTGTTTATGATTCCAAGGATTAGTAAAATAACAGGGAGGTCGAGCTTTAAGTTACAAGGACCCTTAACTATGGAAGAGATGTCCCTTCAGTCTGAGCTTTCAAATCCTCACTACTTCAGTTTAGCATATCCTGACTAGAGCTGCTGATAACTGTACAGACTGCATCTCTGTTTTTAGTTCTATTATATATTACTAAAACATAGGTAATATATAGTTATAATTTGTTACTAACCCTGACCTAATTCTGTTTCTTTTTTCTGTACTCAAATGTGGCACTTGGTGCCACTGTCCACCTGCCAAGTTGTTTTGCCTGAAAAAAGTAAAGTCATCTCTGATGGAAAATCGCAGGAATCATCAGGTAGAGGGGTTCTTTTATCAGATTGGCTAGCCCAGCAATGACTCAGCTGTGGAATGGCCAATAGTGGAGGCAGCTTGAAGGCCATGGGCTACAGGACTCTGAACAAATCCAAATCGTATTATGTGATATCATCTAGTGTTGAATTTTGCTCTCTATTTATAATATTAATATTGCACTATTATATTGTATTGAGGATTACTTGTGTTCTGTTCTGTGCATTTTATTTACCCACTTTTTTGACACCCATTGCACACCCAACCTACCTGGAAAGGGGTCTCTTTTTGAACTGCCTTTCCCAAGATTTCTTCCATTTTTTTTTTCCATACAATGTTTTTTTTTTTTGAAGTTTTTCCTTGTCTTCTTAGAGAGTCAAAGCTGGGGGGCTGTCAAAAGGCAGGGCCTGTTAAAGCCCATTGTGGCACTTCTTGTGTGATTTTGGGCTATATGAAAATAAATTGTATTGTATTTGACATGGGCGGCATGGTGGCGCAGGGGTAGCGCTGCTGCCTCGCAGTTAGGAGACCCGGGTTCGCTTCCCGGGTCCTCCCTGCGTGGAGTTTGCATGTTCTCCCCGTGTCTGCGTGGGTTTCCTCCCACAATCCAAAGACATGCAGGTTAGGTGGATTGGCAATTCTACATTGGCCCTAGTGTGTGCTTGGTGTTTGTGTGTGTCCTGCAGTGGGTTGGCACCCTGCCCAGGATTGGCTGGGATTGGCTCCAGCAGACCCCTGTGACCCTGTATTCAGATTCAGCGGGTTGGAAAATGGATGGATGGATGGTCCAGTGCAAATTGAATGGATGGTATAGACCCAATAGGGCCCAGAGGTAAAAAAGCCCAAACCCCCTTTAAAAGACTTAAATTGCTAATGAAAGTTACACATTAACGGGTGATAATTATTCACTTTTTCCAGGATTTTTTTAATAAAAAAAATTATTGAAATTGCATATTTAAGTACTAATTTGAATGCACCTCCCACCTTCATTGTGGGAAAAGTGGACTGTTCTGTCATCCCTGAACCCTGTGTACCAGGCAGCTGATTAGAAGAGATGCTAAGAATTTACAAAACTCGAGAAGCAACCAGATAAACTGAGCATTGAAACCTAAAGGCTAATACCATAGGCTTGCAACAACAAGATGAAACATTGGTGACAGGGCAGATCTAAACAACTATAGGCCAGTAGGCTTAATATGCATCATAGGAAAATTAATGGAAGGATAAGATTGAACACCACATGGCAAGGACAGGAGTTATTCTGAACAGTCAGCATGGGTTCAGAAGAGGGAGGTTGTGTTTTACTAACATGCAGGAATTCTATGAGTAGGCAACAAAAGGATACAATCAGAGTGGAGCTTATGAGATTATTTATCTGGACTTTCAGAAAGCATTTGATAAGGTGCCACATGAGAGGTTGGCATCAAATTAAAAGAAGTGGGAGTTCAGGGTGATGTTTTTAGATGGGTGCAGAATTTTGTCAGACACAGGAAGCAGAGGGTGATGGTGTGAGGAACCTCATCAGAATTGGATGATGTTAAGAGTGGTGACCAGCAGGGGTCAGTGCTGGGGCCGCTGCTATTTTTAATACAGTATATATAAATGATTTAGATGGGAATATAAGTAGCAAGCTGGTTAAGTTTGCAGATGATACCAAGATAGGTGGATTAGCAGAGAATTTGGAATCTGTTATACCATTACAGAAGGACTTGGATAGCATGCAGGTTTGGGCAGATTCAATTTAATGTCAGTAAATGTAAAGTATTACACATAGGAAGTAAAAATGTTAGGTTTGAATACACAATGGGCGGTCAGAAAATCGAGAGTACACCTTATGAGAAGGATTTAGGAGTCATAGTGGACTCTAAGCTATCGACTTCCCGACAGTGTTCAGAAGTCATTAAGAAGGCTAACAGAATGTCAGGTTATATAGCACGATGTGTAGAGTACAACATAATTTATTTATATAGCACATTTTCATACAAACAGTAGCTCAAAGTGCTTTACATAATAAAGAATAGAAAAATAAAAGACACAATAAGAAAACAAAATAAGTCAACATTAATTAACATAGAATAAGAGTAAGGTCCAATGGCCAGGGGGGACAGAAAAAACAAACAAAAAAAAAACTCCAGACGGCTGGAGAAAAAAAAAATCTGTAGGGATTCCAGACCATGAGACCGCCCAGTCCCCTCTGGGCAATCTACCTAACATAAATGAAACAGTCCTCTTTGGATTTAGGGTTTTCACGGAAGGACTTGATGATGATGATGGTCACATAGACTTCTGCCTTTTAATCCATCCGTCCATCATTGTTGGGTACAAGTCACAGGAGGTTCTGCTAAACCTTTATAACACACTGGTGAGGCCTCATCTTGAGTACTGTGTGCAGCTTTAGTCTCCAGGCTACAAAAAGGACATAGCAGCACTAGAAAAGGTCCAGAGAAGCGCAACTAGGGCTACAGGGGTTTAATTATGAGAAAAGATTAAAAGAGCTGAGCCTTTACAGTTTAAACAAAAGAAGATTAAGAGGTGACATGATTGAAGTGTTTCAGATTATGAAGGGAATTAGTCCAGTGGATCGAGACTTGTATTTTAAAATGAGTTCATCAAGAACATGTTAAGGGTAAATTTAGCACAAACATTAGAAAGTTTTTCTTTACACAAGAACCATAGACACTTGGAACAAGCTACCGAGTAGTGTGGTAGACAGTAAGACGTTAGGGACTTTCAAAACTCGACTCAATGTTTTTTCGGAAGAAATAAATGAATAGGACTGGTGAGCTTCATTGGGCTGAAGGGCCTGTTCTTGTCTAGAATATTCTAATGTTCTGATGTTCATAGGTAACCCCCTGGATCAGACAAATGGAAAAATTTTGTGAAGAAACTCCCAAACCTTCCATCATTCTTCCATGCTCTTCCTGAAGTGTTCTCCACAATGGGGTAACACAAGTAATGTATATGCAGCCCTAACAGCTACCTCTCCTCCAGTCTCAGACACAGAAGAACATAAAAATGTTCATCCTGAAATGGCCAGCACCCCCTCTCTATAGAGACTGTGAAAAATCAGATGAAAATACAAGTATTTTCCCCTGCTGTGTGACCACACTCTCTGGTCAAAACAGCTACCCAATAAAGACCACTGTTCACATGAAAAAAATGAGAAAAAATAAGTAGATCATGGATGGTGTATGGCGAGAAAAATGAGTGCGCTTTAGTTGCCGTCTATTCGCAATTAGGCGAATTTATTAACTCAACCAAAGCACCATGAAAAATCGGCAGAAGACAACTCTAATAATACTAATAACTGACACAGCCTCTCGGTGAGGCTAAGCACAAACTTAGCCCTTCTGTCTCACATGCACACCCTTATCTACAGTTTTAATGAAGCCTCCTAATCCACAGTTTGTTTTCTCTTTGAATTTTCACCAAAGCCTGCTGCTTTGCTGTTAGACTCTTCTCATCTTGATTACAATAAATGCTCTTTTCTCTTTAAAAACTTGCTGTGTGTTTTGCCATCAGGCTGTTCTTCTGTTGATTATGACAAGTGCTTTAAACGTTTTGTCTGACAGTATGCAGGGCTGTCTTAACAGGATCATAGGCCTCTGGGCAAAGCAGTGCACAGGAACCCGTTTTGATAGCGAAACATACATAGGCATCAAAAACATTGTGGCCCCCTATGCTCCTGGGGACCCTGCCAATACCCATTGTGCCAATACGTTCAGACGGCCCTGACAGTTATGACTTGTGTACCTGCTTTTATGGGGAAGAATAGATGATGGGGGGCCCATACCTTTGTTAGCTTGGAACCAACAAATCACTAAGTCTATTCCTGTGTACCAAAGTGGTGAAACAACCATCAACAAAAGACAGAACAACTAGTTAGCTTTTTAAAAAAGAAGAGTTAAAATGGCCAAACCTGAAATTAGGATGGAGATATTAAGGCCAACTGAATGGCACCTACAGTGGACAAGACCTCTCAGGCGTGCTATGGCAGGAAGCATCGCATTCCATTTTTCATTTCCGACTAAGTTACATGTCGGCAGAAAAGCCAAGGGATCCTGAACGTATTTTAAAACGCCGATTTGCAATTGTATAGCATGCGATGTATTTCTTTATTTTAGTAGTGTATTATTTTATTTATTTGTGTACAATAACGTGCCCAGTGATGACGAGAAGCTTTCGATGAGAACGCGCGAAGTCTTCGGATGCCGCCTGCGGCTGCGGGTTTGCTTTCTTGTCCTCCCGCCAATTCCTGCTCGCCGCGATGCCCTCTGTTAACCCCGGCAGCCCGGCTGCGCGCGCAGACTCAGTTGGCAGCAGGGCGAAAAGGATGAGAAGACGCTTCCAGCACGTCGGACAGCGGCAAAGCACAAACAGGTTGTGGACACAGTAACAGCTCGGCGAACTGTAGCCGGAGGGATTTCCTCGGCGCCCCCCTATCGATAATTACTTTATCCTGTTTGTGAAAACGGCTAGAAGAGAAGAAGATAAACGTAGTCATGCTACTCGACAGAGCGGAGCCTGGCTTGTCAGCCCTGCGGGGTGCGACTTGAAGCGCGCCGAATCTTAACGCCACCTTCGCACCATCTCCGATTCGTGTTTCATCTGAATTTAGGACTGAAAAAATCCAAGGACGTTTAAGCGAAGGACTTCCCAGTCAGTAGCTGCAGTAAAAGAAGATCGGGAGCGAATAATGGGACTGAAGACGGGACAGGTACGTACTCGTGCTTGTAAGGGTGCTTTTTTGTTGGCTCTGCGTGTTCCTTCTCTGTCGCGTACGGTGTCTTTGTTACAAAAATGCAAGCACATATTGTTGAATGAAGGCGCTACATGTGATATGACGCATTTATCGGCTCAGTACTGCCACGTAGTTTGTTCAGTTTCCTTTCCTACAGCCAAAAAAGCACCATCTGTGCTTCGATTTAGATAATGAAGCCGCCCACCCAAGAACGATCTCATCCATTTTCAGCGATCATTTTCACTGATACTACATGTTAGACGGGAGTCCCGGGTGTAGTCTGCAGAAGCAGGCGCAAGGCAGGGCCAAGGACACTATGGGAGGCTAGTCTTCCCCATCATTGAAAAAAGTATGGATACTTCACAATGACTAGCCTTGCAGATTCATAGTGCTAGGGGCTTCGGTTCGGGGAAAAAAAATAGGCGGATTGAAATGGGCCGATCCGGGTGGATTTAACAACCCTCTGCCGTGGCACTGGCTAGTAGGTAAGGCAAACAAATAATATAATTGTGAAGCAAATTCAGGTTTTTGTGCTAGATCGGTCTCTTTAATATCATAGTAAATTTCGTTATACACGTCTGACCAGTTATTTTTTATGTTGATACCAGCAACAGGCAGCCGTTGTGTTCCCATCCGAGTGTAGTGAATATGACAGGACGTCAAACGATGTACAAAAAGAAATTTCATCTGCGACCCACCATGAGATCATGTAAGCTCCTGAACCCGTGAATCCCAGGCATATGTAGATATAAAATTGTTTCCGGAAGTCGGTGGTGTATTATGCAGATGGAAGTAAGACAACGCATACAAAACGTTAGGCATTAAATCTATTCATCATATTTTAATCCACTTTTTTCAGTACAGGGTTGCTGCTTTCCATATTAAGCAGCTACTAACCAAACGTTTCAAAACACACCATAATAAAGCAGGTCAGCTAACATAACCAAAGAACTTCATACATTTAAAGCCATTATTTAAATTGCATATCTTGGGGATGTGGCATGAAATTGTAATGTTGGGATAAGGCACAGAAAGTACAGAGTTTTTCTAGAGGAGGTGAATGGCCCAGAAAGCAAACTCAGTCTCCAGGAACTCTGTATTATCTGCCTTAATTACTATATCGCCATGCAAACCTGCTTTAAATCCGAAACATTAGAACTAGGGTTTGTACTTCCTGGAATTAAACATGTTATGATTTGTGGAAATAGCTCATACATTATAGTCTCTGACAGCCACTCATTCAGTTTGTAAATCTGCTGATTCTAGTGGAGTCTCTTTGGAATGCAGAGCATGTCTTGTCAAAAACAAAACACAGTAGAATCTATTGTAGACCACCTCAGGATAGTTGCAACACTCATTGATAAGGAAGCAATTCGGCAGTCTATCAAGACAGTAAATATTTGGTCTGTAGAGTGACACATGGGAAGCTAGAAGAGCTTAATACCCTCCAACACACTCGGTAGGGTCATGGTAAATAAAGTAGAGCTCAGAATAAGAGAAGGATGCCACACAAAAATAGAGGAATCATAGTGTATCTGTTTTTTCCTAACTTAGAGCTAAGCCACATTTCTATTAATACATTCATTTTCACTGCACATGACGCCGAGAAGTCACTAGAGAACTGGTACTTTAACTTGAAGTTTCATCTGTGGATGCAGCAAACAATATACATTTGCATAATTTTCTTCATGATTATGAAGACATTTCCACTTTGACTCTCAAAATCTCAAATGAAATCTCAAATCCAGCACTTCTAACCTCAATTTTCAGAAGAGCCAATCAATGCAATGCATTTTCCTGTTGGGTTTACACTTATTTCTGAATGAAAATGCATCATTCCAGAACAGAAGGCTCAGATGTTATATTCTGTTACTGTGTACAAAAATCTATTAGTAGTTTAAGGGAATTCTCAACGCAAAATTACATTTTGTATACAGTATGTTATATAAGTTTTATATATTACTTATCCCACGTAGTTTGTTCATGTTGTCATGCAAAATGGAAATAAAAGATTTATGATATAATGTAAGCCAATGATGACCAATGCTGTACAACAGCAAACAACAATGTGAAAAACATCCATGGAAAAAAGAAAACAAAATCTCATGTCACATAATCCACATGTCAATTATCCAGTCATATACTTCGAAAACTTGTGTGTAAAAAGTGTGTAATTTTTATGAAAATATTGTTAAGATATTTTCTAAACAATCAGTGCACATCATAAACTGGAAATGCAGATCACAATGGATTGCCTTTTTGAACTGATAATAACCAATGAATGAGTGGGAGAGATGCATTACAAATACTTGATACATTTCTAGGTTCATGTACTTATTGGGTTTTCATCACATATTGGTTGATGTTTCCTTCTCTTGTTGTTTTCCTTAGCCCATTTCTACCCCACTCTTCTGTTTTTCTGTTTTTGAATCACTGGCTGCCAAACCTTGCATGTGACATGGTACAATACATTATGTTTTCTCATGTGTTTATTTCATCAGCCCTTTTTTTATCTCCTCTTATTCTGCAAAAATATCAGCCATCCCAACCTCTTTAAATAAGATGGCTATTTACAGCCAAAGGACCACTATTGCCATGGTGGTGCATTCTTTATACTTGAGTCATATTGTTGTGATGAAAAACCACAGCACGTCAGCTGTTCTAGGTGCACTTGTGCAGAATCCTCTATACAATACCAAATTCAAGGCCACATCAGTTTTTACTCTCGCCCATTATCCTTCTGAGCAATTTACACACAATCTTCGGATGCCTGTCTGCTTCATTTAAACAATATTGTATTCATGTGTAATGCTGTGATTAGTTGAATATTTATATATGTGGAATGGTAAATCTGATAATGTGGCCATTCATGACACAATTGTTAGGATTTAAATTGTTTATGTACAGTACATATAAAAATAAGTCACTCTTATCTTTATAGTGTACCGTACTTTACATAGGGGCTACATCTTTACAGTTTAAAGTTAATTTGAAATGGTGCCAGCAGAATGTAGTGACAAAGGAGCAATTTATTTCATGAGCAGGAGAAGATATGGGAAAGGATAATTAAAGGCAGAGATACTGATTAAGGGCATAATTATCATGATCAAAAAGCAAATACAAAGGAGAAATGTATTTGTTCTGAATTTTAATGTTCACACCTGAAGAGCCTCACTGAAGAGAAGAGATTATTAATTTTTCTGAATGGAATTTTGCAGCACATTTATAAAAAAAAATCAAAAATTATTTTCATTTAGAAACCTGGTGAAAATATATTATCTTACAGTGTATAGTATTTGCCTTCTGACATTTTTTCTTAATGTTTTCCAGTGATATGACATTACATCTTTTATTTTTCACTGTGCTTTTCCAATCTAGTTAGGTGTATCCTACTATTCAAAGTTTGTTTCACATGACAGACAGAAACTCAGCTTGTCTCTGTCATATACCAATGAATTCCCACATGAGTTTCCAATATCCCATAAGACCTATACTCAGCAGAATCTATGGAAATAAAAAAATCACACTAACACAGAATATTCCCTAAATTTTCAAGTCCACGTAGACTATGTCAGTTATCTTAATTGAACCAATTATTATATAGCTCATATTTTTCTGGAAATTGTTAGCTGGTGCATAGTAATAGGGGTTCACAAATCTTGTTCCATTTCTGGGGGGTTTCATTCCAACCCCCTGCAATTAGAGGCTGGTTTCTAGTGATTAAACACTATTTAATTCCATTTCTTTTTTCATATTTTGCAGCTGGCTATACTAATTCTGTTTCATTCTTTTCAATATGCCTGCCAAGACTTGCTCCAAGATTGTTTTTAGTGTAAAAGGCCTTTGCAATGCATGACAAAGGTGTAGAAGATTTTTCAGACAAAAGTGTTCATAGTGAATATTTTAGTTACACAAAATCTAGGCTGAATTTCTATTTTTGCATACATTTTCCATATATCCATTCACTGCTGGATCTTGTTTTGTTTTCTGTATTCTATATAAGTGTCATGTTTCAGCCAGAGTTTCTTCTCCAGCTGGTGTTTAAAGTCGTATTTCTTGTCTCTTTTGTTAATTTGTATGCTGTTTATCTATGATAATTGTTGCTTTTGTTTATTATATGCTTTGTTGCCAACTACAGTGTTATATTCTTTGTGTTTTGTGAGTGGTTACTGAAGACCACCTTCCTACCACTGCCAAGAACTGCCCTCTGCTCTGTAAATATGGAGGGTCTCCCATAATTCCTGGTGCTTCATTTCAAATGCGCTAGGGAGTGGGGTGTTTACTTGTGTTTTGCTGTTCTTTGTACCTTTTGTGATTTCTAGATTTTTGAAGCTGCTCTCTGTTTTTCAGTTTATTTTGTATTCTGTATTGGAACCGTGTTTGCCTTAGATTCCCGTGCCTTCTCATGTAATTTCTTTTGTGCTCAATGGAGCTTCTTTTGCTACAGAGCATTTTTGTTAAAAATAAACTTTTTATAAAGATTCTTTGAGGCCCTTTTGTGTCTAGCTGGAGAGTTTGACAGTAAATACTCTGTACTGGGCAATTTTGTAAGTATTTATGGGACTTATGTACTTTTAGGACTCCCACATCTTGACAATAAGCTTTTGCTCTGTATGATGGTAATTTCCCTGTTTAGTTACATAACAGACTTGGGTCGTTCTTGTTTATCTTATACTGAGAGAGCAAATAGAAACACAAATCTAAAGGCATACATATGGCAAGTAATAGTTGAGCTTGAACTTAAATCCACAAAATAAAAGTAAGAAAAGGTAAACTAACCACTTCATTCGAGAGGCTTACATTCCAGTTGGATATGAGCATTTGATTATAAACAAAGCACACATGGAGATTCTTGCTTGGGTTTGATGTGCACATCATTATCAAACTGTATATAACTATAATTATAAATAGAACCAGAGCATGAATAATTTAACTCTCTTTTCATCTCCAGGGTGTAATTCTGGATTTAGCATACTGAAAAGTCATTGTATGCAGAGTCCACTCATGTTGTCAAATACTTTAAAATACTGGATAGGAAAAATGAAAATGACTCCTTTTGAGTTTATCAGGTGTATGCATGTTTCTTGTGTTTTTTATGAGTGCATAAATTGAACTATCAAATCAAATGATTTAAATGAAATTAGAAAATCAGCCTATCATACCTACCAACTTTTGATAGTCAATGAATCTACTGACATAACAGTTTAAAAAAAATATTAATTTTATACATTATATGTAGGAATGAAAACAAATCAATTCACAAAACTGTGTTCACTGGCATAATAAAATTAACAGCATGTCACAGTTTATCTATCCCTTGGGCATTTCAACAGTTTTATATGGAAAACAAGTTAAATGTAAACCAGATGGCAATGTTAACGTCAAATGGTGCATCAGGTATGCAGGGCAAATGAAGGAGTGTAGCTGCTGTTCTCGGCAGTACATTCCAAACATATTGGAGCAACATTGTGTGGCACAGCATGAGGACCTGGGTATAGATGACACTTGGAAAGACATTCCCCTGATAAGTGATACTGAGACATTGCTAAGGACCCAATTTTCTGCAAGTCTTCTCTTAAGAAGGCAAATGTGAAAAACTTGTCTAAGCTGCAGAGGCAGATGTGATTGTGTTTAAACCAGTAAATGAGATCAGATGATTATCTGGATATTTTACAGTAAATACTGTAATTAGGAACTATTATTTATTAATGGAATACTGCAGAAAAAATTGTTGAAGACGACATCAATCCTATTTACAACTACTCCTTAGACAAATTATAAAACGCAAAACACATTGTTCCTATCTCAGTACTTAGGAATGTTCTAGTTGAACTGAAAGACTTACGAAACATTCTTGAAAGAAGTGTACTTGCAACTATTGAATCTCTTAAGTTTGTCAAAGCAAAAATCAAGAAGCTGCACTCTTCATTTCAGTTTCTAGTTAAAACAAAGTCAATAATCACTTTTATCCAGTGTACATGTGACCATATGGAAGAATTAAAAGATTGGTTTGTGTTTGATAAGAAATGTTTCCCAACACCTGAAAATTAAACATTTTTTTTGTTTGGATTTGAGTGGATGAATAGACTTGCCATCAAATACTGCCCTTGGTTGAAGAATTCCTTTTAAAAGAATATTTGTAACCAGTACCTATTAGTTCAAGATACTGATTAAGGAAAAATTAGACACTGAAACTGTAAAGACATTTTCAGATATTGTTACATTTACTAAACAGGTTTATTACAAGAAGTTATTTTCACTTTGAACATTTATGGCACATTCCAGGCCTCAAGTGCTGACTGTGAAAGCAAATTTAGTCTAATGAACAATATGAAAATAAAATTTAGAAACCACTTAGATGCTGAGCATTTGGTAAAGTTGTATAAATTCTGGACTGACCTTTAATGTTGATGAAGTTTATAATTTATGAAAGACAGAAAAGGCCAAAAGAGAAATCCTTTGAATATTAAGTGAAACCTTTTGAATATTCAGTAAAATTGTGAGTATAAATAAGTTTTTCATAAAAAAAAAAATCCTTAATGTCAGTTATATCACTTCAGTCAATTTTGCGATACTTAACATTACTTCTGAACTACTAGGTAAATAATATGTGTGATGTTTTTATACTATATAGAGAAATGCATTGCTAACATTGGCACTCAAAAATTGTTGGTTTTTAGAACTCATTCCTCCCAAGAAAAAAAAATTGCACGCACCAGGCCACTCCTTAGAGGAAACATTGATGGTGAGTACAGTAAACAATGTTTGTCATCTTTTATCACAGTCATCGATATCAATGAGAAACTTGCTGTTTTGACCATTTTAAACACTGATGGTGTTTCTTGCAGCTGGACTGCATATTCTGTTTACATGCACATCTGTAGGCTGGTGGTGCATAGAGTAGTATTTTGTTCAACATTTTAGTTTTCATAAAAGAAAATGATGTGAAGTTCTAAAACATTGTGCTTAAAATTAAAGGGCTTGTGCTAAAACATTTGTTTGTCCTAAGTTCCCACTGAGTGAGTGAGTGCAAAACGAGTGGGCAAAATTGAAAAAAAGAGATTGTAATACCAAACAAGGGAATGGATGCTACACATCTTTAACACCTGCCCCCAAGGTTGTAGCACCAACCACCTGCATTAGCATAAAACATGAAATAAATTGAGGAGACTTTATGTCATGGTAGCAGAGATTTTACAGGCATAGTGCAGTTCATGTGATTTTACATTATTTAGCAGAATTTGCCAAGAATAAGACAAATATTAAACCTGCCTGTTTCAAGTTGCTGTAATTTCACATTAATAAGTTCCAGTTTCCATGTAAATATTTACACGGTTAGTTATTTATATAAAACGTTTACCAAATTTCTGGTTTTGAATTGACCCTTGGTGGATATCAGGCCTAGAACTGTTGCTTAGAAAAATGGGTGATGAGCTAAAGGCTGAAAGGCAGAACTGCTCGATAATATCCAACTGCAGAGTCACTATCAATGAACAAGCATATATAGTCAAAGACGTTTCTTAGAAGACTAAGATTTGAAAAAGGAATAGGCTGTTGAGCTCATTGTATTAATTCAGGTTTATTGATTTAATGGGGGAGTTTATGTTTGGAATAAAAATTTTATATTCTGCATTTCTCGTAGGTACTTGTGCTGATATGTTATGCATTGTGTTAAGCACTTTTTAATACATCTCTGCATCAAAGATTCATGATTCTTATATATTTAGACAATGCTTTTATTTGGAGACCTACTAATTGCAAATATAGAGTCATTTTTTTTTGGAACTCTAAGAGGTTGAAAAGACTTACAGTCATAATTTAAGTTAGTGGTTAGGATTTAATTCTCAAGTTTATTATTGACCTGCACACAAATCAATTCAGAAATAGCACCTTGGCATGGGTGCCACAAATACAAAATGAGGCAAAGTTATTAAATGGGAGTGTGCTACTTTAAAATGGAATTTCGAGCAGTTCCAACACAATCTTCCTTGCTAGGTCATGGTCTGTGTGGAGTTTGCACTTTCCCCCCACTCCTACATGGTTTTCACCCTGCATTTCCAAAGATATTTTAGTCAGGTTAAATTGTATGTGTGGACTGGCCCTGTGATCAGCTGGCGTCCAACCTATGGTCATTTCCTGTCTTCTGCACAATTCTGCCAGGAGAATCTCTGAGTCTCTGCAAACCTGAGCTGGCTTAAATAAGTTTGAGAATGCTAACGTGTGTGCATGTTTCTTCAAAGAACTTGGAATTTAAAATGTCACACATTTACTTTATTTTGTTAAAGGATTCTATTTCAGTTAGTCAGCAAATGTAAATTAAGTATACAGTATATCTGTCATTTTGACTTTAGTTAATATGGCTACTTTATTTACTAAAATGTTTTTGTACATGTGACGCTATTGACAAATAAAACCTTGTACTTTACAAGTCCCTTACTGATCCATTTCACATCACCATTTCTTAACTTCAGTTGTCGGCACTGGCACCATACAAAATGAAAAGAATAGAAACCCAGACTTTTCCCAAACTTGACCTTTTATTATTACTGTAAATATTAAGTGTTCTCTCTTCTACACAAGGAGAAAGGGGAAGAAACCATCTTTGGTTTTCTCACTGATTAAACAGTTCTCATAGCAGCACTTGTGCCAAAGAATGATTCTCTAATAACTATTTCCCCATGGTAATTGGTGGAGAATTTGATGCTTTTTTGTTTGCCTGAATATAATATTTTATTTACCTCTTTGACTGGTGTTCAAGGCAAAGGTTGCAAAACAACTGTAGATAAGCAATGACACATAACTGTCAATAATATAATAGAAAACATCCTGGAAGTGCTCGGTCTTCATGTTAATGAACACCTAACAGGACATGCATGCTTACTTATCAAGTAAATCATATTGCCTAGCTGAACTATAACATAACTGTGTTAAATTTGTTGATAGAAACCAGTAAAATACTTTTAAGAGTTAACAGCAATATTTTCTTACTGTCCCTCTGGCTTGTCTTGTCCCAGTTACTAACAGCAGTGTGCACTTACAGGCAGCACCTATACTGAAATGGTAGATGACAAGATGGGTTTCTACATTAGCTCCTTGTCCCGGGCTGACATTCGTCGCATCAAGCCTCACTCGGACACACAGCAGGCCCGTCGTTATCAAGCTGCACCGAACTATAATTACAAATGGACTGACGTCCACTATGAGGCTAGTCGGGGAAATGTGGACAGACTTCGAAATCTGTTACTGACATCTGGTAAGAAGCTTTTGTTCTTGTTAGAGAAATACTGTGAGACTGGAAGCCAATAAAAATAAATTACATTCTCTCTGTGCCAGTTGACTATTAGGTTAATGAGCTATATCAATAAGTGTCACGATTGGTGTTGTCATTCTCTGCCAAAATTGTGATTGTCTGACACTCCATTTATGTGTGAAGAAAGCATGAAATATTTATAAGTTTTGAGCAGAAAAAAGGCAACTCCCTCACTTGATATGTTAAATATCAGAGTTTTCAAGTACTGTATCTCTGTTATAGGTAAATACTGCAAGATGAAAGTTGTACCTGATAAGACCCTGGATATCTCTAGCAATATCTAGGTACTTAGTGTGTGATAGATTTCAAGGACTGTTTTTTATTGGGGCACACAAAAATAATATATAGTTTACAAATTTGTAAACACAGATATATTGGTATTTTTAAGACATTGTATATTAAATTGCCACAGCCTTCTGAGTTACAATGACACTTACTGTATTCTGTCTAAATTTTCATATCTTTCTCTCCCTTCTTATGTGTGCTATTTAGGCAGAGATAATATTGACCGAAAGGATTATTATGGAAAGACCCCGCTTTATTGGGCAGCATATAAAGGCCAAAGGTTTTCCATGGAGCTTCTCCTACATTATGGTGCTGATGTTAACAGTCAGTGTAAACATGGTGGCACTCCTCTCCATGCAGCAATTGGCCTGTTTCCAGAGTGTGCACTGCTTCTCATACAGGTGAGTTTTAGATTCTGTCCAATTCAGTGAATGCTTGAACCATTCAAAACTCAAGGGAATTCTAAAAATATGGACTTTTGCGTGGACAGACAAGAGCAAGTTTGTGAAGCTCCATTAAAAGAATGAAATAGCACCTAACTAATGAATGCCACCAAAAGGTACTACAGATATAAGCTATATTGCATTTTCCATATCAGCATGAAGACACAAAGCCAACAAGACGATTCCACAGTTATCAAATGTACATTGCGCACTTTAAACTACTATATAAGAGTGATCTGGATGAATGAGACTAGAGTAAATAGAGTATAACTTAATACAATAGTATATTGATTTTGATAAGACAGATGGATACATTTAGACATACACGTATGTAATGTGTATAAAACTAATCTGCAATACATGAAAACAGCTTTGTGCGTGTTTTGAGGGTACTTTTATGGTACTATGCTTAGTACATTTATATTGTTTGTTTTCCATTGTGAAATTTACATGCCTTAGCTTAATTGTTTGCTATTTTTTGAACTGTTGGTTATTAATGTAAAAAAACAAACATCGGACAGAATAAGCGAAGGCAGTTTCACATTTGGCAGTTTATTAAGGCTTTAAATCGATGTTATTACAATTGTTTTTGCAAGTATGTAAATTGCAGCTTGAAAGCTTAAAAAAACTAAAGTGTGGTAAGACACTGTTCTATTGTTTAAGTGTTTGTAGAGCAGCACATGATAGGATGCCACGGTGCCATACCTCATGTCTGTATAGGAGTTAGAACACAAATTAAGCACAAGTGGGAAGTTGCTGCAGAAGGTTGTGACAATAAATGTCATATTATAACTAGCACAATGTTATAGTGTAACATGTAACAGCATCTGGCAGTAACAAGAGTGCTTGCTGATTTTCTGTTTTCAGAGGCCAATGACTGTGAATATGACTTTGAGCAATTGAAGAATTCAATCTATGAAAGTAAATATGTTTATGTTAGGAAAATATACATTACATGCAAAAATATTATTGTGTTTTTACCTTTACTAACACCAAATAGAACATATCTCAAACTGGACACACACAATTCTCTCTGTGGAAATCACTTAAATAAAACATCTCCAAAAGCCTGCAGTGCTTTCTTATATTAAAGATACTGTATATCAGGCAGTGAAAAATTCAATTAATGTCATACACTAATATCTTGGTTTGGAGTGTCAGTAAAGAAATGTGGATTAAAACACTGAACATAATGGAGAACTATCTTTATAGATTACATAATACACATGTTCTTCAGATTTCTGTAAGATATATGGTAACCAGCAGCATAAATTCTGACCAAATTTCATTGAAGTTAAACTAAGCAAAATTTAAATACTGCAATTAAAAATATAGTACTTGTGATGCTTCGGCAACTATAACTCAGGTTACTACAAGTAAGTGTCAATTTGTAATTTCTTTCTTGTATTCAATGCTCCTGGAATTGGTTTTGGATCCCCAAGGCTGTATATTGAATTCAGCAGGTTAGGAAATGGAGGAATGGATGGTTAAACATTTACCAAGCAGTTCCTGCTAATGGACTGAAAGGAAGGACCAAAACAGGATCAAAAAGGAGCTAAAGCCTATATTCACCACATTAGATGCAGGTCACAATTAGCACACATCCACAAAGGACCAATTTGGAGCTCAGAGGAAGTGACAGAGACAAGTAGAGCAAATATCTATCCACCCCATAATCTAGCTAAGAGGAAAACAATCACTCAGTTACACAAACCTGAATTTCTGTTTTCTTTTAGTGTTCAAATCATTTACTGGTACTTAAATAGTCATACTGTTAATAGCGCCTGTGTACATAGAATAAGTAACACGAAAGTGTACATCTTAAACAGCAATCTAGATAATATGCAAATAGTATCAGTTTTGGTTTTGAATGTTAAAATGACTAACCAAAATGTAAGGACAGCATAAATGAAAACTGGGAGGTTAACTGTACATTCATTATACATCTCAAACACGCAAATAAGAGATTCTGAGTAGAAAGTGTATTTTTGAATAACCTCCCTGGTCCTTAGATCATCAAGGAGGAGAGCAAAATAAGCATCTCTAGGTATTAAACCTCAAAAGTTGTTGAATAGCTTGTGAAGGTCTGGGTGAAGGGTGCTGTGGTGGCATTCTGACCTCTAAATTTGCCTGGAATTTATCAGTCTTTAGTTGTAGTACTAGGGTGTTGTACTGTGTTAGCCATTATGAATGTAGAGAAAAGTCAAGCAAAATGACACCTTTTATTGGCTAACTGAAAAGATTATAATTTGCAAGCTTTCAAGGCAACTCAGGCCCCTTGATTACATCTTGCATGAAGAAAGGGCCTGAGTTGCCTGGAAAGCTTGCATATTGTAATCTTTTCAGTTAGCCAATAAAAGGTATCATTTTGCTCAGTCTTTAGTTGGAGATTTTAAATGATTATTTCATTGTAAAATGTCAAGATTTTAATTTTGCTCAATTTACTTTTTTCCCTAAAATGTGTAACAATACATTATTTCATCTTAATCAGAAGCCATTTTAACAATGGAGTACAAACAAGGTAGTTGTGTGAATAACTTTATATAATTTGGGCCTGACCATATTCATTATTCAGTAATTAATAAAAAAAACAAAGAAAATATTATTTAAAAAAGTTAGAGGAAAATAAAATCAATGAAGTATACTTATCCAGTCGAGGCTTCTAGTTGTTTTTGCCAGGAAAGTAAAATTGACACTAATAAGAATTTCTGGCATGGCAAAATAAGAATAGAGACAAGCTAGAAGCCATAATTAAATTATATTTTCCATTTACCTCAAAAATTAGGTCTTAATTAAGTAATTGGCTAGAAAGAATTCCTGCTGCAGCTGTGGTGCCACAGGACTGATGGCTCCCACTCCTAGTTTATACAGCTTCACAAAACCAAGCAGAACAAAGAAAGTCAAATATTCATTATTTGCCTGGTGGCTGTTAAACTGCCTATTGCGAAAGGTGCTATATAAAATATTGATCTATTGACTGAAATAATAGGTTTTTCCATTATTTTGTTAAAATGTACAATCTATTTCAAAGTAAAACATGTTTACTGAATATTACATTAATATATTTTTATGCTCATTTAACAGAACAAAAATTGTATTGTTTTATAACCCCGCCAGTAAATAAAAAATACAGAGAGAAGTTATGAATCATCAAAAACATGTATTTTTTTAAATTATTTCAATTTTTTTCTAATTATTCTCAACAATATTTCCCTGTCCACTGCTTGTTTGTTCTTTCAGCATGGAGCAAATATTGACTTGCCGGATATCTGGGGAGTGACCCCCATGTACCTAGCTGCCTGTAGTGGACAAACAGAATGTATCCAACTGCTGGTACAGGCTGGAGCTAAAATCACCTACAGAAATAAGGTACTGTAATAACAAACCCGATTCATTCCACTATGGTAGGTTATGGAAGTGATGGAATAATCATTTTTTGTTGAAATTGGTAGAACAACAGAATGTGCTAGAACATGATTGAACATTTCTGCACATCATTGTAGTATCTGCCTACTAAAGAAAAGCTTTAATTTGGAATACATTTTATGCAGCCTTTTACTGGTAATATTTGGTTTGAAAGAAGAATTCAGCAGTGCACCAACACTCTTTTATTCATCTGTTTTTAAGTGCTCATCCAATTTAGGATGAAATAGGACAAGAGCTTCTTAAAGCAGAGTCATGTTATTAAAGAGGTGCCAGTCTTTGAGTTTAGTGTAATATAGTGCTTTTCATTATTAAAATAATCATCCTCAAGTGCCTCTCAAGAGCAGTACAGCTACACTTACGGAAACACTTTTTTGTATTTATACAGTCTAAGTGCACAAAGGTTAAGAAACCTACACAGTATGCACCTGCCAACAGGTTCTGACTCACATTAAATCTGATATCTTGAGGTGTTAAGTCTCTATTCTTATTCATCAAGCATAGACATCACAATTAAAAGGCACAAAGTTCACTATAATTCAAAAGTGTTTACATCTTGATCAAAAGACTGACCAACTACTAGGTGAGTGAGTTATTTGATTGTTTGAGTAGATGGATATGTATATCAGGGAATGGTGCTGTCCAGAAAAAATGTTCAAATCAAACTAAACAATAGAGCCAACATTAGAAAGTTCAGAATCAGCGTAACTATTTCTGTTACAGGAAAACAATGAAAACTTTGCTGCATTGGTTAAAGAGTTCAATCATTGTTTTTCAGTTACCAGTTAACCTCATTCAGGCTTGCCGGACACTACTAAAGATGCAAGACTCAATGTATCATCTAAATAAACAATTTCTTTCTTGACTAAGACAGTTTTAATTTTTACAATGAACACTGTAGCAAATTTTAGGATTGAAGGAACTGCTAAATGGAACCATTCCTGTGGGAATGAACTGCAAGTTACCCACCTCAGGTCTAAGTCTATCTAATTGTTACCTGAATTGATTATGTCGTTAAATGTAGAACTTTTCTGTACCTAGTGGACTAATTAAGACATAGGGCCAAATTCATCAAAGCAATTTTCTTTCCAATTACAGAAAACTGGAGAAGCTCCAAAACAGTTGGCTTCCAAAACAGCTTTGATTTCTTGGATTGAGAGCTACCACAAGGAGCCAAGATCACTGAAACACATCTGTCGAATGAAAATCCGTGGAGCACTTGGCCATCGTAGAATCCGCGCCCTCCACTCATTTGACATTCCTCGTTGCTTGAAGGATTATCTAATGTTTGAAGACCTCCAGTTACAGGACTGTTCACCCGCAAATGTGGTCATTGAAAGGACAACAAACAGGGAGTGCTGAATAATGTGGAAGAACTGACTTCAGTCATCTTGTCATTGCAGATGTGTCCAAACAGCCCTATATAAAAATTATATCACAGAAGAACTTTTGTAAAACAAACTGTCTAAAATGTGATGAGAGCATTCCAGAGAGTTGGCAGTAACAACAGCTCAATATCTTTAGATGTACTGAGTGACTTTGCAAGGAAATCCAAATTTCCTCAAATTTAAAGATTATTACTATAGTCCTAGCTAGACAATTATAGTTATTTCAAGTTGGTAAAAGCATGGGCAGCATTGCAGCTCACTGCCACTTTTTTTTGTAGGGTAATCTTTTGCTTCTAAAGGCACAATTTTGCACCTTTGATACCGTACTTGAAGTCTAAATTTAGGGATATGGACCTGAAAAGGGTAACAAAAGCAAGACCCTTTGTGAGTAATTTTTTTTTGTATTACAGTAGTGCAATTTTAATAGGAAAAGCTACACTTGCAAAAAAAATAGCAAAGGCCTTGTTATACAACTATAAATGTTTCACAGTTTCAATTGAATTGAACTGTATGCTGTACAATGTAAGCTTTTTCTATGGAATTTTTAAAAAATAAATACAATGACTATTTTCTGGTGTGGAATGAGTATGTTTACTTGGGAAGGTGTGTGTGTGTATTGGTTATTTTCAACCATTTTACGTAGTTTGCTATCTGGATCAAGACAAGAGTGCTTCTTTTGTAAACATATTGTAAATGGAAATCTCTATCTATCAATAATTAATCCTTGTATTGGCTGTCAAACAGCCATTTGCATTTAGCAACATGTATTTCATTTAATTATTCAATCATGATAAAGCACGGGAATAAAGTCTATTGATCCAGTCTCAGGGTAGGCTTTTTCCTTCCTTGAACATGAAATTAGATTGAGTGAATTCAGGGAATGGATAATTGAGTCCATGGATGTATAGTCACTATGTGTGTATAAAGAAAGATGTGAAGTTAGTGAGAAATATACATGCACTGTATATGCACTCTATTTGAACATATATAAATATATACAGTATGCTTATTTATTGTTCTTTGTCCAGGCCTGGTTCCTGCCTTTAGCTTGATGTTTCCAGTATAAGCCTCAGTCCCCTGCAACCATAACCTGGTTTAATCAGGTTTAGGATTGTTATGCCTTTTGGTTATTTATAAATGTGCATATATGTGAATAAATATGTATGTACAGTGCTATTGCTAGAGTTACATTTACGTTTACATGCTTAATGGTGTACATGAATTCAAATACTTTTGTGTTTACATATGAATGCATGTGTATGTATACTTATAGTATGCTAAATACATCCAAGTGTACATACATTGCCTAAGGTCTCTGTGATACCATTTCATAGTGCTACGTTTCACAACTCGCCATCCTTAAGCAACTTGTAGCCTACAGTACTTGGCAGTATTCTACTGCTCTTACTTGAGCAATGACTTGAGGCAGCAGCATACTAATTGCACCAGTTCTGTTTTTTACGCAGAAGCCCTTAGTAGGAAGTCCCTGGGTGTCTCATTTGTCATTGGTTCATCCTTCTGAGATTATCTGGCATCTTTGTGTTGTAAAGAGGGTGTGTAAGAAGACATGAAAACAAGTACAATGAATCTGCATTACTTAGGAGCAATGAAACAGCATTTTTTTCATATATGTAAGAAATTTTGAAGCTCTTCATTGTACCTATGGATACAAAATGGATATCCCTATTGCTTCTTAATCTCATTTTTTACTGTACACTGTGGATTTAATGAAACTAAATGATACATCTCTTTTAGAAGGAGAATAGATTTTTACAGTTGAATTCAAAAGTGTGACTACCTCAGTTCCCTGTTGAAAATGCCTCACAGCCTTCAACTTGCTTTTTTTCAGTTTCAAGATCTGAATAGTACTAAAGCCAAACAGAAGAGTGATGATTGCAAACAGCCATTATTTTTTTATTATACATCCATCCATTTTTAACCTCAAGTTTGTGGAAAACATTTGCACTAGGGCCAGTTGGCAGAGTTTACAAGGATGTACACAACTCACTAACCCATAGGGTTGTTTCTCTATGGCCTAACCTACTTGTTAGGCCATAGAGAAACATCCAGCTGGCTCTCTGAATCATTTTTACAGTGATTTTTTTGTTCTAAGAACTGCAATTGGGGAACGTGGGTGTTCAGTGACATCGGCAATGACCTAAAAAACAAGCTGAATTCTGTGAGGAGGTCTGAATGGAAGCCATCAGATTCATGGGTGTGGGAGTTTATTAGTAAAGCAGATGGCCAAGAAAATGTTGAGCTGGCTGGTGGACATAGTTCTCAGCTGCAGGGGGCTTGTGTGGAAAGGTGTGAATAAAAGAAAGCTTAAGAGCTTTTGGGTAGTTAGCCAGCTTTACTGGGAGTACATTGAGGGTTATTTTAAAGAACATTTTGTGTCTCTACTCTGCCACTTATTACTGACAATGGGTGTTTGTTTAAAGCTAAATTCACCTGCCTTTTGAGATTATAACCTTTGTATTAGATATTGATTCACTGATTTTATTTTCATTGGATGATTTCCATCCATCCATCCATCCCATTTATCCAACCCCTACACGGGGGTCTGGTGGAGCCAATCCCAGCTAACAAGGCAGGAAACAAACCCTGGGCAGGGCGCCAGCCCACCACAGGGTGCGCACACAGACACACCAAGCACACACTAGGGACAATTGTGACTTGACAATGCACCTAACCTGCATGTCTTTGGACTGTGGGAGGAAACCCACACAGACACAGGGAGAACATGCAAACTCCACGCAGGGAGGACCCGGGAAGTGAACCCACCGTGCCGCCCTGGATGATTTCATGTGTTACTAATATTTTCCTTTGGCTATGTTTGCTCTTAATCCTTAAATTAGGTGATGACCACATATCACTGGAAGATCTTCTATTAAATATCTACATAGGAGAGTTTCCTGTCACACTCTAGGATGGCATGGCCCTTTGATGCTAACTTGTTCCTGACAGAACAAATTCTGGGCAACCTGCAAAAATGAATATTTGCTGATGAGAGGCTTAAGGTAAATGAGTAATGAAACAAAGAAGGGACTCCTCAGGACCTCACTGATACACTGTAATGATATAGTTGAATTGGAAGGGTTGCAATATATTACTGTATGAATTTACAGATAGATAGATAGATAGATAGAGAGATAGAGAGATAGAGAGATAGAGAGATAGAGAGATAGATAGATAGATAGATAGATAGATGCATGCAGTGGGTATGTGCCATCATTACAGTACAGAAAGCAACTCCTAACATATTATGAATTTTAAAGGGAGGAGGAAAAAAGCAATCCCTAGTCATCTCTGACATAGATAATGTCTCTTGAAAGCACTATCACATAAGACAGCCTAAGGGAATGCCTCCCTTGTGGAACATTTCCTGTTAACAACGAGAGAGCGTTTCTGCAGCACCCATGAGTATCTGAACTCCCTTCAGCTTAACAGTGAAAGCAGGAGGAATCAGTGACATTACTATTGTATTGCATGTTGTGTTGAACTTGTTTTATAGCATTGTACCAGTCTTTCTTGCTCCATGGAACAGTGGACTACATATCCAAATTTTCAATCCTAGTAAAATCTTATACATTTTTTATTTTTTATTGTTTGTTTTTTTTTAACTGAAGTGGGACTTTTTTAACCAGAAATGACACATTGGGAAAGAAACATCGCAGGGAAGCCCCTAATGTACTGTATGTTCTTTGGGAAGTGAATTGCCTGTCATTTTTGAGCCACAGTATAAAACTCCAGTGCAACTGAGATAATGCACCTGCTTAGTGAGTCAATTGCACTGGGACCATTAAACGCAACTGGAAAAATTAAAATCTATTGACATTTGACAATGTAGTTCAGGGACGACGACACGCTGTAGGCAAGCCTGAGCTAATTGTTCTGAGGGAATGGACGATTTCTCCAGGGGGACACACTGAATCCTTTTGTGCTATTTGGAAAAAAAAAAAAAAACCTCATTTCCCAGTGGTGATCCCTGTTGAATGTGCAGTGTGTCATGATTATTTGGCAGATCCTAATTCCTTGGAGAGCAGGCTGTAAATCCGTTTGTGCATTTGCTTTCTGTGTCTTGTGTTCTGTGAAATGCCAAATAAAAAAGATAGCACGTAATAAAGACAGGCCTATCTAAATATCCCTATGGCCAGTCTACTTCCTTTGTAATCCACAGCGTACATACACTAATTAGAAATGAACATAAATACAGCTAATTATAGGTCCACATATTTATGAATTCTGTCCTATGGATTATTTAAGCTGATGTCATTGTGTTGATTTGTCCTGGAAATCTACAAACCATGCATTTAGCTTTTTCTGGCTCAGTTACTCTTATATCCTGTAAAATATTCAATTATTTCATCTCCACATTGTAAGACAAATACTGTTGCATTACAGAAAATACAAGGTCTAACTTATTCCACATCTCCTTTTCCAAAAGCTTGAAAAATCTCTCTGTTCATTTAACAGGGACAGTTTCTACAGAGGATATAAAAATAACATTGCATAACATTCGCAGATGTGCTTAATCCAATTCAGGATCTCATGTGGCTGGATCCTTTTCTTGCCACATGAGCCATCCCAGGACGGGGTGCCAGCCCATTGCATGGGCCCACACATGCAACCACCTACACAGGGCCAGTTTAGAGTTGCTATTTAAACTAACATCCCCGTGTTTAAGATGTGTGCAGAAAGTCAGAGTCTGAGGAGAAAAACCTTCACAGTCAGAGTAAGAATTATAAACCTCGTACACACGCCACCTGAGTGCAAGATTCAAACTCAGAGCACTAGATGTGTAAGGCAGGAACACTAACCACTGTGCCGCTCCCTGTAGCAATACTAACTTACTCATCTTAATTGTGCATGATTGTTTAAATTTGCTTTATTGGAATGAAGTAGTGCAAAATTGATGAAATTTAAACTTTTTTTCTATATTGAGGTCGCCCTTTTGAACCCCCCTGATATTTACTACGCGGTGAAATCAGCAAAATCAGAACTCTGCTCACATCATGTCACTTCGTACCACAAGCTGCAAGTAGTAAGTCTGTAATAAGCGGAATACCGCTATGCTTTCCACTCACGGGACGGAAGAACAATCCCGACCGCTTTTATATAGTAAGAAAGAAAGAAGAAGAAGATATCGCACAGTCTGGAGTAGAACATCATCTTTTACCTGAACGAAACGAAACTACAAATCCCATCGTGCATTGCAAAATGGACGGGGTGTGTGTGAAACTCCGCGCCTGCGTAGCACTCACGGGACGGAAGGACAATCCCAACCGCTTTTATTTAGAAGGAGATATATATATATATTAGTTATTGATACCTGATCCCAGAACTAGGTTTACTGGGATTGGTAAATGTATGCATGTATATAAGTAATAAAAAAGTAAACAAGAAAACTTAGTGCCAAGCACGCTAGGATATCCCGTTACACTGCAGTTATGTGATACTGGAAATGCCATTTCCTTGTGCCGCTACCGCCATGTGCCTTTCATACTGGCATAAAACTTTAGCTCCTACCAATTTTATAATCTGTTTCTAGACGCTCCCACTTATATTTAGATCAACCCTGCTGAGCAGCTGACAGACAAGAATGGATCCTTTTGTTGTACTGCAAGGTTTCTGCTTACTAAAGCGCGTCTGTCGGTAGTGGCCCATGTCACGTTCAGTAGCGTGTTGAGATTACCCATTCCCCTGGAGGTCGACATGTTCATTTCTCAGCTTCATGGTGCAGTATAATTATGCTTTAGGATAAAAAAAATGCTCTGAGCGTTCACGTCACTGGATGCACAACCTGACAGTGTCTCCATTTGTCTTCAGCATGGCCTGCAGTTATCAGGGCATGATTTTGACAAGTGAGATGTGGAAACAGGCTCAGGTAAACTCCATCATGTCCTATAACTGGTGCAAGTTATTTTGTGTACCATTGCCCATCTCGGTTTATTCCAGAGATGTTGGACCGGGGAGGCGCTTTAGCTAATGTTCACATTAAACACCAGAATGCTGAAAAATGTGACTTCCACTGTGGCATGATTGTTTTTGCCAGACAGGCTGGTTTGAATATTCCTGGAACTGCTGATCTCCTGGGATTTTCATACACCACATTCTCTAGAGTTTACTCAGAATGTGGCAAAAACCAATAGCATCCAGTGAGCAGCAGTTCTGTGGATGGAGAAACACTTTATTGTTGAGAGAGATCAGACTGAAAGACCACTCTGTACAACTGCGGTGAGCAAAAAAGCACCTCAGAATGTGCAACACATTAAACTTTGAGGTGGATGGGCTACAACAGCAGAAGACTTCCAGTATGATAACGCACTTGAATGTCACAGCGCAAAAGTCCTCTCTAACTGGCTTCATGAACATGACAATGAGTTTGGTGTCCTGTCACCACATCGGAATCAAACAGAACACCTTTGGGATCTTGGAATGCTCAATACATCAAACTTTGAGGTGGATGGGCTACAACAGTAGAAGACAACATCAAGTTTCACTCCTGTCAGTCAGGAACAGAAGGCTGAGGCTGCAGTGGGCACAGTTTCATCCAAACAGGAACAATGTAGCCTGAACTGATGAATCTCAATTTCTGCTGAGGCACACAAACAGAATCAGAATTTGGGGAAAACGGCAGGAATCTGTGCACCCTGCCTACCTTGTGTCAGCAATCCAAGATAGTGGTAGTGTAATGATGAGGGACATGTTTTCTGGGTACACTTTGGTCCCGTTAACACCAATCAATCATCGCCTATTTGACCTTGTGCAACACTTCAGTTTACCCCTCTTCTAATGGCCACTACCAGCATGATAATGGACCATTTCACAAAATAAACGTCATCTCAGCCTGGTTTAATGAACGTGACAATGAGTTCAGTGGCCTTCCCAGTCACTTGATCTGAATAAAGCAGAAAACCTTTGGGATGCAAATGAACAGGAGACTCGCAGCCTGAGTGTGCAGCTGACAAACCTGAAGAAATTGGATCTTCCAATCATGTCAACAGGAACCAGAGGCCTCCAACAGCTTGTGTAACCAATGCCACATGGAACTGAGGCTGTTTTGAGAGCAAATGGAGACCCAACCCTGTAATAGCAATAATAAAAATAATAAAAACGGATCATTTGCTCTGTGAGTGTAGCTTGTAGACTTTTACCAAATCAAGAGCAAAGGTTGGGCTCACCTGAGGTTTTGCTACCTGCACATTCAGTAGTGCCCTTCAAGACCTTGTACTGGTACAATGGATTCCTTGCAGCTGAAAGAATAACTTCTGATTCCTTTGTCTTACTCCACACTTAATCCTTTTTATGCAAATAAATTCACTGGATTGAAGAAGATTAACAGACCTGAGAACTGAATGTAGTTTTAAAATAAAATAAAATGCTAGGGACTTCATACAAGTCACCACAGTTTAAACCATAATCATTTCCTCTGGCAGACTCCTGCTTATCACCTTGTGTTCAGTAAATTTTCCATTTATTTCCTGTTTAATGAATAGATTATTGTCAGTCTTGGAAAGCGAGGCCGAAAACTGGAAAGTCTAATATTGTAAACCCTCATATGAATAATACATTTTTATAACTGGATAGGTCTTAATAATGAAACTAATCTCCAGTAAAGTGTTTTTAAGGGTCTCTCCTAACGGATCGATTGTGTGTCCCGCGGACTGCACACCGCTGTACGATCCAATTACACACCGGCCGCCT
Organism: Polypterus senegalus; assembly: GCF_016835505.1. Taxonomy (NCBI): domain Eukaryota; kingdom Metazoa; phylum Chordata; class Cladistia; order Polypteriformes; family Polypteridae; genus Polypterus; species Polypterus senegalus. The sequence goes on from NC_053165.1 coordinate 47,261,928, forward strand.
GCGCCGAGCTCGCACTTCAAGTAGCGGCGAAACAGTTAAATCCTAGAGCGCATTCTCGTCGTGCCAGCTGCAGTAGTAAAACGAGCCTGCCCAGCTGTCCTTCCTTTATGTGACCCGGGCCAGAGAGATACCAGCCCCCACTCTGCACCAGAGCCAGCAGCAAAGAGCTTTTCCCAAAGAGAGAGATGTCATCGGAGAGCCGGCGACATTCGCGGCCAGCGCACGACAATTAAAAGTCCGCAAAGATGCAGCCGCGGGATTGCTGGGCACAGAAACCGTAAGTCATTTTTGGGGGTTACGATTGCGAGGGGTGCATCAAAAACGTAATCGTCATCAGATTCGTCGTTCAGATTATCCAGAAGCGAGAAAAACGGGTACTGAGCAGCTCTACTGCGCATGCAAGAAATAAAATAAATCAGAAGGTTCCTTGCTTTTGATTGCTCAGAATATGAGCTCAGAGTTCTTTACGTGATTACGGGACGGGACGCCACGGTGACAAATACCAGCCTTGTACCGACAGCGCTGCCTTCACCATTTAGGCAATTAGGCGGTCATCTGGTGAGGCAAACTTTTGGGGCTGGCATTTGTTTT